>NC_056760.1:43502142-43802857 GCF_018687715.1 Carya illinoinensis
TTGCAGCATCATCTCCCGCTGCACTTGCTGTTGGACCTCACTACGGATTCTTTCCTCCTGGTCTCTTTGTTGGTCCTGCAAACGCGTCTCTAAATGAGACTGTCGCTCTAAGAGGGACTCCAACTCTTGCTGTCTAGACCTCATATACTCATTCTCGCGTCGTGCAGCTTCTAAATCTTTGGTAAGATTATTAATTTGTGATGTCGATGAGGTTGAGGAAGATGAACCGGAATGCTTGAAAGATCGTCCCAAACCTCTTGCCATACTAGAGTTGGGTCCAAGCACCTGTGAAAAAATGTCCAAATCACTAGGAGAGGAATCCCCAGAAACTGACTGCATCTCCATCATTTTCCCCTGCAGTTTGAAAGATCAAAACACACAATAAGTAACATATTAAAAGAAATACAAATAAAAAATAATTTAATCACATGTTACATAATATAATTCAACAAAAGGAATACCGCTTACATAATTAATTGCAGCTGCAGGATCCATCCACTCACTATGCTCATTAGTGTGAGCAGCAGCATAGACATGAATGAGGGAAAAGTTTTCAGGATCATCACGTTTCTAAGAAAACGACATCATTAGCAATTTGAAAAAGACAGTATTAGTACTTATATAAAAGAATAATAAGAAAAAATATGAATTATTGTGTTTATTAATTACCATTTTTTCAGCAAGACGATGGAATGATCTTGAACCAGCACGATGGTGAATAGTCAGAGCAGATCTATTATTTGCATTTGTAGAACTTAAGTGCTACAAAAATAATTCTCACCGTTAATTGTAATATATGTACATACATATAATATAAACAACAAATATAAATGTAAATAATTATAGAAAATAAATCTAGAATACCTGATATTCTGGAGAGGCAAAAAGATCACAACACTTTATCCAGTCGTCTAATTTCATCTGCTGGAAAGGGGACTGTGCAGCCTCTTCAAACGTCTCAAATTTCTTGAAATGGTCGTGACATCGTCCCTTGTGACGTCGGAATAGTGTAGCCATTAACTCATTCACAGTTCTCAAATCCTCGCTACGACCAAAGTCGAGGTCAAATTCATCCTAATTATAAATTAATTACGTTAAAAATAAAATAAACTAATGTAGGTGAAAAAAATGATATAATAAGTAAACTCACCAGCACACGACTTCGAATGTGTTCCTTAATCTCATTCGGCACATCTCTCCAGGAGCGCACATAAAATGGAGCGTAAGCTCGAATTACTGTGCCAATATAGGAGGAAAGCGCTGCTGCACTATCATTCACTCCTCCAGTGGAATTATCAGGAATTGTGATTTTCAGTTTACCATGCCTTCGATTTTTCTCAAGTGAGATGCCGCGTGTATAGCCACGACCACGACGAGCCAATTGTTCATCAACTAATAGATAATAGTATAATTTTGAAGGTTATATATATTATTTATTGAAACAAACATCTTGATTATATATAGTATTAACGTAAACATTCCTTACCGGTAGGTGTCGATTGTGCATCGTTCTCTGTAATGTTAACTTCATCTTCGGGAACGGACTCCTCAGGTGGGGAGTCCTCAATGGGTTCAGGACTTGGACTCGGTGGAGGAGGCACATTTCTCCTTTGTCTTTTTGGCGGCATACTTGGAAATGATTATATATAACAAAAAAATATTATTAGAATAAATTTATATTTATTATAAAATTCTATAATGGCTGTATATGAATAAACTTTTTAGTACTTTTAGTCTTCATCTTCGGATGTATTTTCCATGTTTGTTTCAGAATCTCTTTGTATAACATCTTCGTCATCATCATCAAGCTCTTGTTCGTCATCCTTATCCACTTCCCCCCCGGATTCTTGTTCGTCTTCTTCTTCTGACTCTTCTTCTGTACTTTTCTCACTTTCTTCAATTGAGTGATAATTTAATGAAGACGGGTCGAGATGGATGAGTGGGACGTCATCTCTACATAAGGGGAGCAACTCGAGTGCACCGAGGTCAACAAATAAGTTAATACCCCCTCCTCCATCTTCCTGGTAGGCCTCTACATTTAGAGTGTCATCTTCATCTCCACTATTATCGTAATCTGCACTCGTTCCTACTTCATATATATTTCGAGGGACAAATTTTTGTACAACTCGCCAAGTTATCTCTCCACTATCTTCATCAGCACTTTTCATTGGATCAATCAAGTAATAGATTTGAGTAGCTTGACAAGCCAGTACGAATGGATCATCTTCGTACCATTTAGATGCAGTATTGACACTCGTAAAATGATTATCCCTATATATCGAATCCCGACCACCGCCTAGATCCCACCAATCACATTTAAAGACATATGTTATAGACCCACCCAGATATTTCAATCCGATAATATCACGAACGACACCATAATAATCAATATCATCTGTTCCATGACTCCCCTCGACCAAGACACCACAGTTTTGAGTTTTTCTATTACGTTCACGGTCCAGAGTATGGAATCTATAACCTCGAACTGTGCATGCAGTGTATCGAAGTGCTCTGTTTGATGGACCACGGGCCAATGCATACAATTCAAAAGAGACTGATCCGGGATCACGAGCACGTTGTTCCAATATCTAACAATTTAAATAATGTCATTTATTAAATATTAGCTAGAGTTAAAACTTTCATCATGTAACATATAGTATAGAGTTTAGTTCATACACGTTGTTCAAACCATCCAGAAAATTCTGACTCGTGTCTTGCCACTATATCCTCGACGCCTTCCATCTTAAGTTTGTCCATGTGCTCACTGTATAGTATAAGTTATCATATTATTTTACATAACAATAGTTAAAGTTGTATATAATCTTTAAAATTATTTAAACCTTGTACAACGACATACCTGAGATAGTGATCAATCTCCTGACAATTATTTAGTACGTACCACCGAACTTTACCCAACTCTGTATCAAGTAAATCGTAACCCGTTTGTGCACCCAAAGGTCGTACATTCTGAGAAAACACTGATAGCTCACGAGAAGGCGGAGCAGCAAGATCAGCATTTCGTTCTTGACGAATAAATCGTGTCTCAACACCACGAAGATATAAAGAGCAAAATGTTAACCATTCATCGTGTATATAGGCCTCTGCTATTGAACCCTCAGCTCTGGCTTTATTCCCAACAGTGCGCTTCAGTCGACCTAAATATCTTTCGACTGGATACATCCAACGGAACTGTACTGGTCCACCCAACATGATCTCCCGGGGTAAATGTATTGCTAAATGGACCATGACATCAAAAAATGACGGTGGAAAGATTTGCTCAAATTTACATAGTATAGTAGCAATGTCTTCTTCCAGTTTCTGCAGCATATCTCGCTTCACTACCCGAGCACACAAATCCTTAAAAAACATACACAGTTCAGTTATGGCAACACGTACAGCAGATGTTAGCTTCCCACGAATTCCCACCGGTAATAACTTCTGCAAAAATACGTGACAGTCATGACTTTTCAATCCACCAATTTTCCAGTCATCATGGCTTACGCATCTACTGATATTTGAAGCATAACCATCTGGCAACTTCACACCTTGCAACCATTTGCAGAAGTCCATCCTCTCCTCCCTTGTCATTGTAAAACATGCATGCGGCATGACCACCCTCTCACCATCCACTCGTAAATGCAAATTATGTTTAATTCCCATTCTCTCAAGATCTTTCCTTGTCTTAATCGTATCTTTCGTCTTTTTATTGATGCTCATTAATGTACCCAGTATATTATCACAAATATTCTTCTCAATATGCATTACATCCAAACTATGTCGCAACATGCAGGACGACCAATACGGCAAGTCAAAAAAAATACTACGCTTTGTCCAATTCAATTCTGCTATGCCTCGTTTTCTCTTGTTCTTTCCCCGACCTTTGCCAAAATTGTTCGCTGCCACATGTACCAATTGTTCCAGGATCTCTTCCCCAGACAACTCATTTGGCGCAATTCTATCTTCTACACGTCCATCAAACTTAGCGGATTCTGTTCTCCATGCATGATTTGTTGGTAGATAACGTCGATGACCCATGAAACACAACTTTTGAGAATATTTTAACCACTCACTAGTAGTTTCTTTATTACACGTCGGACAAGCTAACTTTCCTTTAGTACTCCAGCCGGAAAGATTCCCATATGCCGGAAAGTCATTTATCGTCCACATTACCGCAGCATGCATCTGAAAAGTTGTTGATGTGGATGCATCATAAGTTCTGACGCCTGCTTCCCATAACTCTTTCAACTCTTCAATCAACGGCTGCAAATATACGTCAATGTCATTCCCAGGTGATCTCGGGCCGGGGATAAGCAAAGTTAACAAAAAGTTGGGCGCCTTCATGCACCTCCATGGTGGAAGATTGTACGGAATCAACACTACAGGCCAAGTGCTATAACTTGTACTCATATTTCCAAAAGGGTTGAATCCATCAGTTGTGAGTCCGAGACGCACGTTCCTTGCTTCTATCCCAAACTCTGGATACTGATTATCGAAAGATTGCCACGCAAGTGAGTCAGCCGGGTGCCTCATAAATCCATCATTTTGAACTCTTTTCTCTTTGTGCCACTTCATATCGTGAGCTATTTTCTTACACATTTATAATCTTTGCAATCGGGGTTTCAATGGGAAATATCGCAATACTTTAACCGGAACGCTTTTCTTATCCTTCCACCTCGACTCTCCGCATACAGGACATGCTTGTTTCTCCTCGTTCTCATTCCAAAATAAAACACAATCATTCTTGCACGCATGTATGGACTTATACTCAAATCCTAATCCCTTTCTCAACTGTTTCGCTTCATAAAAGTTCTTCGGCAATGCAGATCCTTCGGGAAGCACTTCGTTAAATAAGTCTAATACCATGTTAATTGCTTTGGTTGACATTCCACACAATGATTTTATGTGAAGCAACCGCACAATAAACGACATTTTAGAATGTTTTGTACAACCTGGATAAAGCTCACGCTTTGCATCTTCCCACATTGCTGGAAAATTATCTGACTCATTCCGTCCCCCACTTGAGCCATTGTCATCAACCTCATCCATAAACATCCCAGCTCCAATGTCACTCAACATCTCCTCCATCTCATCTCGCTCATAATCATCATCCACGTTGTGCAAATTTTCCCGCTGACTGAATAAGTCATCCGCTGATTCAGCATACGGCTCACCATGCAGTACCCATCGAGTATAGCCCAAATCCATACCGTTCACAAATATATGACTTTCAGCTTCATCCAATCTTATCGCACACAAATTTTTACAACCTCGACATGGACACTTAATGTAACCACGACTATCAGCAGAGGCCTTTGCAAAATCAATGAAGACCCTTACTCCACGCGCATAGGGTATGTAATCTTTTCCAAGTCTATCGCGTAGACGCATCCAACTTTTATCCATTTCTAAAAACATCTAATTTTTTAGTAATTAAGGTAAAGTTAAATACACATGCATGTCATGATACATAATGTTCAAAGTACTCTTTCTCAAGGTAGTTGGTCCTATCCCATTCGAGATTATATTCTCCATATTGCACAAGTCTCGTCACTCTACTACTTTGAACGTTAGTAAAAATTTCGGCAGCACTTCCCCATAGTTCTCCAAGTATACATGTTCACATATAGGGATTATGACCCTAAGAACAGTATACCCGAAGAACAAATGAGGAAGACACCGAAACTTCATACTAAACGTTCAAAGTAGGAATAACGTTTATGTGCAATACGGATAATATAATCTCAAACTGTCCACACTGGACAATTCAGGAATTAATGTACACCTAAATGTACACTAATTCCCAAACGGGTCTAAGGTTATTTATGCAATGTTATACAATATCTAACAAAAAAGTCTACAAATAAATTAGCGCACATTGTTTGAATTATCCCGATGTACTAATAATATTTATATTATTAATGATTGATAACACTTAGAAATTATTTATAAACTTATGTAATTCCTAAGTTATTATATTATATGTCATTTATCAGCTATATAATATATAACACTACTATAAAATATCTTATAATTACTATTATAAGTTACTGATAACACTTATATTTTATTTGTTATTATATAGCATAAAATAACAAATTTTACTTATTTATTTCATATTTAATATAATATATAGCAAATTAGATTATAATTACTAGTTATACTATATATTGATAACACTTAATTGTTATAAGTTATTATATAATATGTACCAATTATTGCCAAAATTATTATAATTTTTATAATAATTTTTATAATTAAATAAGTAATTATTATTATAATTACTTATCTATTTCTTAGTAATCATTTTTTAATACTATACATTACATGATAATTATTATTATGGATTAATACTAATATACCCTATACTATATATTATTAGATAAAATATTTAGGATCATCAAGCTATTAGATTTTTAGGAATTATTATTTTATAATACTTATTTATATTATAATTTTAGTAATTCGATTTTTCTGCTATATACTATATAGTTATGCCTTATAATTGACACTTAGTAATATATGATAATTTATTATATTAGTTATTTAACTAATTATATATATAATAGTTTTAATTGTAATATTATAATTTATAATTATGGTTATTAATAATTCATCTCCATAATTTTTATTCTTACACAAATAATCACACTATTTATCTAACAAATAAATTGTTATATATATTCTTTTATCACAACAAATTACTAAAATAGACACATAAACTAACAAATAATTATTATTCAAAAACATACACTATACTAAAACATTATCACATTAAGAATAAACATATTCAATAACAATAATTTTTCTTTTTAATTCATCCAAACAACACAATCTATATCACAAATTAAATCCACAATAAAATGTAACAATATAGTTTAGTATATATACCTTGTGCTTTAAATAAATTCTTCTTCAAAAATCACAACTTCTCAACAATTCACAACAAATGATCCTTCAAAAAATACACAATACTAGTTAGTTAAATATATATGAAATAAAACATTGAAATTATCATGTATATTACAAATAAAAAATGAGAAATATTATTTACCTTAATGCTTAAAACAATATTTCTAGAAAACTCTCTCTCACTATAACCCTCCACTTCTTCTTCACTTCTTCTCTTCTCTTCCCAGCTCCCTCTCTCTAAAACTCTCTCAGTCTCTCACTCTAACACGCACGGAGGAAAGCAGAAATGAATCTGCTTTCCCGTGCGTGAAAGTTTTATTTTCTGCTTGTTATGCAATTAACGTTCGGACGTTCATTAAAGTACGTTCGAACGTTTCATTTTACGTGCGAACGTTTAAGCATAAACGTCCGAACGTACAATAGTCCCGCCCACAAAATATATAATACGTTCGCACGTATTATTGTCATTCCTACGTATTCGTCAGTAACATTCGAACGTTTATATAGTACGTTCGAACGTACTGTGGAAATTTGGTTTAAGCGGGAAATTTCCCTCCGAATTTATTATAACGTCCGAACGTTTCACATGAACGTTCGAACGTAAAAATTATTATTTACATATTAAAATTTAGTATATTCCTCATAATATATTTATATATTAAATTATAAATTATAAAATATTAATTAATAAATAATTTGTACCAATTATAATATATATAACATAAGTATAATATAAGAACGTACTACATATATATTATAACCTTATATTAACTAATAATATAAAATATATATTATATTATAACTATAATATAATAAGTATATTATATATTATAGTTATAACAAGTATATTATAATATATTATATAGTACAAAAATTGTATATTATCCTAGTAATTAGTATAGTATACTTTAATATAGTATATCTAATAACTATATTAAAGTAATATAGTTATTAGATAATATAGTATAAATATTATATAATATATTATCTATATTATAGTCTATAATATAGTATTATTATTTATATAATATATTATCTATATTGTAGTCTATAATATAGTATAAGTAGTATATAGTATGTTAAACATACGTAATAACTATATAATATCGTATAATATTATATATAGTAAATATATAATAGATATAATATAGTACTAGTACTATGTTATATATACTACTTGTATATAATATAGTATATATACTACAAATATCGTAATATATAGTATACTATACATTACTATACATATATATATACTATATATATTATATACTATATATTACTATAGTTAATATATTACTATATATTATATAGTAGTATATAATGTTAATATATATAGTACATACTATAGTTATTATATAGATACTATAGTATATTAACTATAGTATTGGATAAATAAATAACTATATAATACTACTATATAATATATACTATATAATATTAACATTATATACTACTATATAATATATACTATATATATAAACATATTAAATAGTATTAAATATATATATATTAATATTATTACAATAATATATACAATAATATTATATAAGTATACACTAGATATAATATAATATATTAGTATATATAATATAATATATTAGTATATATAATATAATATATCATAACATACGTATATATACTATATCTATATACGTATATAATATAGTATACTATATTACTATATACTATATAATATAGGTTTCAATAATACGTATATAACACTATATACGTATTAAAACTACATACTATATAACAGTATATAGTATACACTATATAGTATATAGTGTAATATACTATATACTATATAGTATACACTATATACACGTACAACAGTATATAGTATACGCTATATACACTATTAACACTATATACTATATAATATACGTATATTATACGTATATAATATTATACATTATATGATATATAATATTACCTATCATATTATATAGTAATATATAGGTAATATAATATATATTATAATAATATATTATATAATATATATAATATAATATATAGTATAAAAACGTTCGAATGTTATAACTAAAACGTTCGGACGTTTTGATTGACGTCCGAACATATACGTTATACGTTCGCATGTTAACACAACGTCCGAACGTAAAAGTTATACGTTCGCACGTTTGATTCAACGTCCGAACGTAATCTACATAACGTTCGCATGTACATTTAACGTTCGAACGTTAATTAATTAACGTTCGAACGTTAACTGTATATAAGGCCAGGCACGACGGTTTCCAGGCCGTAACTTGTACGAAACCGGCCACCGAACTCAAACTCTCTCTTCCTCTCCGCCACGCAAGCCGCCGCAACCGTCGCCATCCTCCACCGCAACCGTCACTAAAAGGTAATGTGCCCTCTCCCTCTTCTATTTCCTTGCTTTTAATCGGTGGGTTTCAAAAATTCGAAACCCACCGTACCCGGTTATAAAACTTGCATTTTCGGCCACCATTCGCAGTAAATTGATAAAATAGGACCGTAGAAACATTCCCCACTGTATATAAATGCTTATTTTGGTTGTTTGTGGCTTCGAAACATGCGTTTCGAAGCTTTCGGTAATGGCTGAGTCGACTCAGCGATTACGTGTCGTAACGTTCGGACGTCACGACACAACGTCCGAACGTGCGACCTTTGGTATTCTTTACGTTCGCACGTTATATTGTAACGTGCGAACGTATTAGTTTCACGTGCGAACGTTTTTATCCAACGCTTTAACAGAACGTTGGATAAAAACGTTCGAACGTAAACCGTTGGTATTCTTCGGCTAGTAAGAATGTCCGAACGTATGACGGTTCAAATTCATTACGTCCGAACGTTTAGATAATACGTCCGGACGTAATGAACTCATTCGCACGTTTTTATCGAACGTTTGAATGAAACGTTCGATAAAAACGTCCTGTACGTATCATCTTTTTGTCGAACGTATCCTGACTAACGTGCGAACGTTCCTTCAATAACGTTCGAACGTTTCCTGTTAAAATATTTTTATATTGTTCCTTTTAAGTATTATTATTTTATATATTGAAAAAGTGAAATTATTTCAAAGTTTTACTGGCGAAATTATGTAAATTTATAATAGATGATATTTTAATTTTCTGTATAATCCATATATGTCATAATACGTATGTATCTGTGATTATAATCATTTTTTTTAAATGTTACAATTTATATATTTTTTTTAATTTTCAGGATATGGCTCAGTATATGACGACAAGGAAGCGAGGGAGGGATGGAGGCAATCCGGACATTGCTCGACTGGGGGCACGAACTGTTATGGGGGAACGAGAAATTCTCATTAATGAGTTTGATGAGCTCAGCTGGGAGCAGAAGACGCTGAGAGACGTCTTCGTCACCAGAGGCTGGGGCCCCATATGCACATTGAGGGGAAAGATTTACCCCACAATGGTTCGAGAGTTTTACATTGGGATGGCCACCATGCCTAACGATGCATCATCCCATACTCTCAGTGTACGCGGTGTACAGTTTCAGTTCTCGGCAGATGTTCTCGCTGACTTACTCCAGATTCCGCGTATACTACCTGAGTCGACAGCTGCTCAGGCTGATGACATAGCAGCTGCATTTTCCCCGGGCATATTCGAGGCAGATCCAGCCGCTTCTGCTTCATCTTCGGGCCCTGTTGAGTTTATGCCCAGTCATGAAGAAGATCGACCCGAGGGCGATCCTATTGCTGCTGAGGTTGGTGACGATGAGCGGGACCAGGATTTCTACATCCTCACTGGCACGGACCGCACAAAGCTCGATAGGCCGAACTCCTTCAGCCAGAATCAGCTGCTGCCTTTCTTTCGCATGTTGCACATTTTTGTTGCAACAAATGTAGACCCGGTGGCACATAAGAGCACATTCAGTCGGGCTCGTGCACAGTTCCTGATTGGCTTGGCACGTGGTGAGCCCATTGACTTGCCCCTTGTTATATTTGAGCGGATCCGTTACGAGGCCAGCATCGTTACCACGGATAATCTCCCGTACGGAGTCATCATCAGCCGCTTATTACTAGCCCGGGGAGTGCCACTCCAGGCGGAGGAGATGGTGATAAACCAGATGAGCCCTATCGACATAACCACACACCGCCGGAGCATTGCACAGGGGAGAGGCTCAGCTCGGCGTCAGTCTGGTCCTACGCCAGATCTTGTTCCCCCGACTGAGTCTGGGGCCGATGTTGCTCGCCCGTCGGCGAGTACTAGTCAGCAGCCGGGAGTTACATCTGCTGGGGATGTGCGACCTGCTTGGGTTGATACAATGATGACAGATATGAAGGCGCATATAGACCGACAGATCGATAGACAGATTGCACATATAGATCAGGCTGTCGCACATCTTGCACATCATGTAGATGTGCTAAACAATAAGGTTGAGACATTGACTGAGGAGTTTCGATCTTTTGTAAACCAGCAGTTCTGAAAGTGATTTGTAAAAATTTATCATTCGAACGTTTTTTATTTTCGACATATGTAATGGACACAAATATTTAATGTATGTATTGTGTAGCTTAATTTCTACTCTTAATTTTTTTTAATATAACGTTACTCAACCTTACTATTAAAAAAATATATATTATGGTTAATTTATGTAATTTAACATATAACGTTCGAACTTTATCACATTAACGTTCGAACATTAGCGCTAATATATTCACGTTCGCACGTAATAAGTTAAAACGTTCGAACGTTCGCGCTAAATTTTTTTACGTTCGCACGTAAATATACATAACATTCGAACGTTACTGTGACGTGCGAACGTATTATGTAAAACGTCCGAACGTTTTGAAATTCTTGCCCAACATTTAGTGACAGTTCTCACAAACCGTCACAATAAATACCTTTTAGTCACAGTTTAGAAACCGTTACTATTTATAATCTGTCACTAAAAGCCATATTTGTTGTAGTGGTGGTCATGATCGATCATCATGATTCCAATAATTAGAAATTTACGTAATTCTAATCTCACTTAATTAGCTACCAGCTCTATCTAAACCACCGATATAGCTGGCGATAACCATTTCCGTACGTATTTTCAATTAATCTTTTCCCAACCAAAGGTAGAAATCAGGAATTGATGGGTTGTATCACATAACCGAATAGTGCTGCGTGGCGTCCTCGAGCATTTAGATGCATGCATGCATGCATGGACCCCATTCCCAATCAAAATTGTTAGCGAATAGTGGAACGTACGAAGACTTTTTGAGAGATTTTATATGATTTGTAATACTTATATGACGGGACGTGTTATCAAGAAACATGCTTCTTTTTTTGCACGAATTTCGTATTCCCATATATATATATAGTACCAAAATCCAACAGCTAGCCTCATTAATATTAATTTTAGGGAGTATGGTGGGAATTTCGTTTTCCTTTTCCCGTGATACAAGGGTAATTCAATTAATGTGGACATTTAAAATCTCATTAAAGTGTGAGAAATCCACCAAGGTTTTGTCATTAGATTCTCGTGGGGCCTCGAATGTGACATCTCAACGAAATAAATCACTTCTGTTTCCTCAGTCATGTGGGTGTATATATACACACATGTACACGAGAATATATATGTATATATTCAAAGTACGTAATTAGGCTCTTCATGACTCTTTCAAACACCAGATAGCTGATCACCGCCTTATTAATGGCAGTAATTTATAAACCTGATCTTAAGAAATTATTAGACTTTTAACTTTATATTTTTCAACCTGATCATCAGCCTTCAATCTATGGCTTAATTCAGTGTCAAGATTTGGATTATCGCTTACCCAATTTTGTCGCAATGATTGGAACATACTGTGCATGCTCTTAATTATGTCCAATGTAGTTTAATATATATATATATATATATATATATGACTTGTATAATGAGCTGCAGTCACCTCGATCATTAAGAGATTCGTACCTAATCAATTATATATATACCTAAAATATTTTGAACGAAATGGATAATAAAACAAAGCTGCATGATTCATTCATTTGGAGGTACAGTAGTACTATTCATAAAACAACATTGGCAATTCACCATACAATAACATTCTAATTAATATTAAAATAAAGAAACATAGCTCATTCATTTATATCAAACATGCATGAAGACAGGCTTTTTCTTTCTGCATAAATTTATATAACCAACCAACCTATGAGTACTCAAACCCGGCCAGAACCTTCAATCTCATGAAGTATATATACATGAGCAAGAGGACCCACGTAATTATAAAGGGGAAAATAATTATCTAAAAAAGACAAAAAAGAAAAAGAAAAAATCCTTCAAATAATTAAGGGCATTATGATGTTGTATAATGTGTATGAGGTTTTAATTGGGGGATGTACTTGAGTTTGTGTAAATCAAGTCAATAAAAAGATACAAACTTTGTATAGAAATGTAACGATGACTGCAAATAGAACCTGGTCAAGTAAGGAAATTGTCTTACTCCTGTTGTTAAAATTTTTATTTATACTAGAAGATATATACTTCAGCTCTAGGGAGTAAGAGGCTTGGGAAGCAGCTTGAACATCTGGTTCAGCGATCGATTCTCCAGAAACGCATTTGAATTCTCCCAAGCTCCATTCCTATATATAAACACGATGTAGAATTTTCAGTTAAAATGTGATCTTCACATTGATGTGAGCATGAAACCCCTCTCTCCCTACATACTGTTGATACGCTAAGTTTTTATTTGCAATAAAAAATCTAAAATTTTTTAGTTCTCTTACAAATTAGACTTTATTATGTCAGTAGGTACCCCACGCTGGCTTACGCGCGACAAGAATTCTTTTTTTTAGGACACATCACACATTGACAAATGCCAATTAATGCAGCCAAAAATGGCCACGAAATTCTTCAGCAAAACAAAGAAGAATAGAAGAAATTATTAGTTACCTCTAGTTGTTTTCCAACAGTAATAGCTATGGTGTCCGGGCCTTCTTCAAAAGACAAAAGACCTCTCTTGGATTGAACATGAAATTTACAATGCTCGATATGAAGGTGGAAGCTTATAGCATGACCAAACGATTTGTCGTTTCTATGATCATTTGGCAACGGTGGATTTTCTTCCTTAAGGAGATCATTGTTGTGATGGTATCTGTACAAGGTAACAACAGTTTCTTTCTCTTGCATAACCTTCCAAAACTTCTTATTATCCGCATTTTCCATGAGAACTTGAATCAACTGTTTAGCTACTGCATCAAGTTTTCTTGCAACATTCTCCATAATTTGACTGCAAATAAGAGGAATATGAGTAATTTGTAGTGCTGTTGTATATCATTTGTTTGTAAGAGAATTATTACCTTGATCTGCTCAGGTTGGCCAGGCATGGACCAAAATGTACACCGTAATTAGTCCAAAAATTAGCATTTAATTATAGAGTAATTCTACGCTTAGGCCGATCTGACCACATACACCACACACTAATGATATTGCAGACCCAGTCTATTTGAAAAAAGGGTCTACCCTAAGTCAAGTTGTGCCTTCCCTCTTCTCTCCCCCCTTCTCATTCTTCCGTTCTTCTTGAAATTTTCTCCTCCCTCTGTCGAGTCCTTCTTGTTCCCCCTCCCTCTGCCGTAGATCGTGTTCCCTCTGCACTCCATCTGCCAAATCCCTCTCCCCCTTTCCCAAAACTGAATCTCTCTCTCCCATCGACACCCCTCGTGAAAAACCTTAAGAGGACTGAAAAATCCCCCTCAAAATCCCTCCCTCCATCCCTTTACCGAATCCCTCTTCCCCTCGACACTCCTCAAGAAAATTCCTAAGAAATCTAAGAAAATCTCCAAACTTCTATTTTGAACATCTATAAATCATGAAAAAAGCTAGAGCCTCTTGATCTATGAGCTGAGAACTGATAAGAAGAGAATGAGACTGCATAGGACCCTCCCCTTATTTTATTTTTATTTTTTGTTGGTGGAATTTGAGAGTCATAATCTAACTTTTTATTTCTTGTAAAAATAAAAATAAAAAATCCTTAAATGGGATTCGTCATTGAAAGGAATTTGAGAGTCATAATCTAACTCCAGAGCTATTCCTAGCAGAGATCGGAGAGTATCAGCAAAAGGGTCTAAGTTGAAATGGGTCTGGGGTTCGTCGTTGGCGTCTTTGAAGTCCTGATTCTCTCTCATGCTACTTATTCGACCATCCAATATAGGCGTTTGCTGAAGATTACGGAGGAAGAGTTTTCAGGACCTCCGATGAACGTGGTTACTGAGCTGCTTCTTGGGCTAGTATTCTATATGTGGGCGGGGCTAATTTCGAAGAAAATAGGATTGTTTCTTTACCAGTCAATTTGGACTTCATGAGTTTCAACCATCGAGGCAAAGTATTTCCTATGTTAATAAACAAAACTTTGCCATACAAGTATTTTGTTCTCCCCCTTGTTTTGGTTGTTTCTTAAGATTTCATTGTATCAATTTACTTTTGCAATCTATTACAGAACTACTTGTCACTTTTGATAACCTAGGTCTGATCATTCAAACCTAGAAATATCTTTTGTAATCTTGTTGGATTTTCTTGGCGGTCGCATCACATGAAGGTTAAGCATGCTTGTAGAAATTGAATGAATGACAATGAGGGACAAATAGACAGCTCCAAAAAACAAAAAACAAAAAAAAAAAAAGGCTTTGATTGTAAAGTCCAGTGACATTTGAGAATGCCTTTTGCATAGCAGTTTTAGACACACTGAAATGTTGAACCATAAAAGAAGATAAAAGGTATAAAATTTCTTTTTTGGTTTCCTTTGAAGTGGAAGATGACATCTTGATGGAATTGCAGGATTTTGTTTTTTGAGAAATTTTTTTACTGAAGTTTTTTAGAGAGAGAGATATATATTGCCATAGAGAGAGAATCATGGTATAAAAAGATTATCTGAAATACAGTAGCAGCATAACAAAGGGAGAACGTAGTTGTCAGCAATGAAAGACTGTGGCAGACGAAGGGCGGATGAAGTTGGAGGGAGAATGTCTTTCTCTCATAAATTCAAATAGAGAATCAGATTTGGGAAAAGAGTGACTTGGGGAGTAAAATGTAGGGGAGTAAAAATAATAAAACATATCTACATCATCGATGTGTAGTGTTGGTGAGATAAGGGGCTTATGAGTAAACTTACTCTTGATTATAATAACTACTAACTCGTGTTTGGGGATGGAGTTTTGATATAATCACCTCAAACTTATCAAAGTATCTGTCGGTTTAGACTAGTAATATTGAGATTATATTAGAGAATACATTCATCCATTAGTCCCTAGGAGTTTGACCAATTTTAAACATATCCTTAGGATTAAGGGTGTTGCCCACCCAATACACGAGAGAAGCCACCCCCTTCACACCCTACACCCACCTGGGCAGGGAATCATTTCTACCCCTGCACCCAGTCCTCGCTTCCATAAACCTATTAACTCTATCTATTTAATAGGTGGATGGTTGGCTCAGTCCATCAGCCATATTGCCGCCCCGCACCACAGTTAATCCAAATCCGCACATGAAGAGTCAAAGTCATGACTCTTCATGCACGGAAACCGCTAGATCTATGGCTCGGTTGTTCTTCCACTCCAAAACTCGAACGAGCCAAAATCTAAACTAAAATCAACCAACCAACCAAAATGCATATCGATTAACCAATATAAATCAAACCAAACCTAGCCAATCGTGTGGTTGTGATTCTCTGAACAAACCCACGAGACTAGTCGTGGCTGTGGGTCTATGCAGAGATCTATGGCTTGTGAAGCAAACTGAGAAGAAGAAGAAGAGGAGGGAGGAGGAGGAACGACGTATTGCACTGTTGCTGGGTTGGAACCCGTGATGAAGGAAGAGATGCAGAAGAGCAAAGAGATTGAGAAATAGGGGCGAGCGAGCGGGTGACCTCTTTCTTTTCTTAAAATGCTTGCCAACCCGTTTGCTTGGGTCAGGTGGATTGCCCACTTGGGCCCATATGGGGGTGGGTGGATAGGCCTTATGCTGGACCTGCCCAACAACCCTATTTAGGATATGCTTTTCACACAAATGATACCATTAGTGTAGATCTGCTTTCAAGATGAAAAGAAAAATAAATGATATAACTTATAAGAAAAATGCAAAGAGAGTTTTAAAAACACTTATAAATCAAATTAAATAAAAAACCTAACTGACTTTTCCATTTATTTTCTATTGTTTTTGTTATCATTTTTCAAGTTTTTTTTTTTTTTAACAAATAAATTGTTTATTAAGTGTTTTAGTATTGATTGGGCCCGTTTCAAATTGATCGTCAGACCATAAGCATATAGTCTTTATATAGCCTAGGCCTAAATATGGGCCATTGAATATGAAATATTATAGGGTGTTCGGACTTCGGACTAGGTGTAGACACTCGGGCCCAGATTACAAATTAAATTAATAGTCCAAATCCATATTTTTATAAGAAATTCAAAAGTTATCAGCCCACCTGAAATTGCGATTGATAAATTTTCCCTCCGATTCCGGAGAAAGAGCCCAAACGATCTCCTCCCGATTACCCGTACGCGCCACGAAATCCGAATTTCGGAACACAACGTCGGCCGCCTCCACGAACGACCGTAACTCCTCGCCAAGTATCCCGTGACCGCTGATCCGACATGCACCGTACTCCCTGGCCGACCTCAGTAGCCGATCGACGGACTCGCGGCCTCTCGACGCGAGCGATCGGACATCGATTTCCACCGGAACCGGATGACGTGTGCTCGGCGGAAACGCCAGGTGCGGAGGTTGCAGCGAGCTTTCGAGGTATTCAATGAAGGTCTCGTTGGCTGCGGAGCGAGAACCGGTGGCGGTGGGTATCGGAGACGGAGGTGGCACTGAGGTGGACGTGCGATTGGTGGGCATGGCGAACCACGTAAAATACAGTCGGAGAAAAAGAGAAAATGAGGAGGAGGTGGTGATGCGGGTATATATAAAGGCAGTTCAAGTCTTTGATCCAACTTTTGTAAAGAAAATGCAGGGCCGGGGGCCCTTTCCGTGGAGGATGGATGGTGATGGTGGTGGAGCACGTTAGGCGTAGTACGCACGTCTACGTGGTAAGCTGTAAGGAAACAACAGTCGATGGTCAGATTAATCGTGTTAAATAAGCTTTAATCCACCATGATCGTTCCCATAATCCAATCGTTTACCTCCAGGCAGCCTCTTTGTAAATTCATTTCTATCAAGATAATTAACAAACCGGGCATTTCTAATTCTAATATAATATTTTAAAATATTTCAAATTTTATTCAATTATTTTTCTTTTTGCATTAGGATTACGAGTATTATCCCTTAAAAAAAAAAGGAAAGAGAGAAAGGGAAAATAAATAATACTACAAGATCATGATCATTACGATTATTAAAAAAAAGAAGAAGAGGAAAATAACTAAAGGATGTATAGAATTAATATAAATGCCATGTTTAAATATGAATTGAGAGAGATGCATGTATACATTTTGAACGAAATGGCCATAGAAAAATACTGGATCATAGAACAACATTGGCAATAATTATCACCCTACATTTTGAACACAACCCATAATTCAAACCTGCGTCGACCTTGAACACAACCCATGAATCCGAATTATACATTAAGAGAATTGTCGAGAAAGAAAAAGTACCCTTGAAGACTAATGATATCGACATTAACATTTAGGAGCATTATCATGTTTTATAACGTACGTTATGATATAATATGGTTGAGTGAAATCATTCGTGTCTTTTTCCTCATGTGAAAATTGTTATTTATCAATATTAATGTAGATTAAACTAATTAGATGAATACTTGAGCTCTAGAGTGTAAAAGGGTTGGGTTCCTTGGACACCTCCATCTTGATGAATAATATTAGTGTTGTCCCCAGAAACGCACTTGAATTCTCCCTGTTGACTCCATTCCTGTAATCAAGAATTGAGTGAAATTCTCAGTTGGAGACGAGAAGATTTAAGATAAAGATGAGTATCATTGCTATATATATATATATTATAAATAATACTGAAGGAATATTTAAGTTACCTCAAGCTGTTTTCCAATAATAACAACAATCCTGTCTGGGCCTTCTTTGAAAGACAGAAGACCTCGCTTGGATTGAATATAAAATTGACATTGCTCCATGGGAAGGTGGAAGCTCAGAGCATGATCATGATCATCACCAAACGATTTGTCGTTTCTCTGATTATTTGGCAACGGTACTGGAATTGGATCTTGCTCCTCGAGGAGATCATTGTTGTGATGGTGTCTGTACAAGGTAACAGCGACGACTTCTTTCTGATCTTGCATAACCTTCCAAAATTTCTTATCATCCGCATTTTCTGTGAGAACTTGAATCAACTGTTTGGCTACTGCATCAAGTTTACTTGCAACATTCTCCATAATTTGGCTGCAAATTATAAAAAAGGAAAATGAGGAATTTGGAGTGGAACCTTCATATATTGACAGATTTGGACTGGAACCTTCATATATAGAAGGTGTTGCTATATATGATACCTCTAATCCAAAAGTCCAAACCAAAAACTCTGTATCAAGCAAAGAAACATCAACTGCCGTTTACTCACGGCACATAAACAAATTAAATGAATGATTATATTATAGAATAAATTCATGCATTATTTACAAGGGTTTTCACTGATTTCAAATGGATCCTGTTTTTCACAAAACCGTTCACATGATTAGTAGTATTATATATTGATCGGGAAAAGAAAAAGTATAAAGCAAATTAATTTCAAAATGCCCTTCAATTTAAGCTAAGGTTATGATAAAAATACTCGTGTAATGTCATAACCAATCATGTAATGACATGTATTAGAAATGCACAGCTAACAACATACAATCATATACCATGTCAAAGAAGAAATAAAAAGTAAAATATTATAAAAATCACACATATTAAGTTAGAAAAAGAAAATAATTTTTCTATTGGTAAGTGTTTTATTTATAATTTTTGTTCTTGTTTTTCTCAATTACTTCTAGTACTCTATTTTTATTTGTGATGGCCCCAACTCCTAAGTGCAGAAATGCAGAAATCGAGACTCTGGGATGATAATAACACGGGTCACACATCCCAACGATAAGTGTCAAGTGTGTATACATGCAACATGTGTAAGATAAAAGACGTAGCAGATAAGTTAAAGTCAGTTTACTAAGTACCAAAATTGTTAAATACAGATTCACTTAAATATAAGTATTTCAAAAGTTATTATAGCTATCCGATTAAAACATATATAAATCAAAATATAATAACCAAAAGCGGGAGATAAATCCCATTACACGAGAAAGTGATCCTCGATCACTCATCCGACCCGCATTCTTAGACTCTGCATCCTCATTTGCAATAAAATCTATAGTACCATGAAATGGTACTGCATGTAAGTAATAGACCAAACAGTCCAAGAAATAAAAATAGATTCATGCAACAACAAATATGCGTACGCATGATGAAATATGCATGAAACCCCAAAACCTCAATTTTTCAGAAAATGATTATTTTCTAACGCATGCTAAAAATCTCATTTGGCCCAAAACCATTTCTATTAAAATAAACCATCGCCATCTTCCCAAAAAATGGCCCAAGTAAAAAAAAAAATCCACAATTTTCTAAGAAAATGGTCCACATAAATCCATTTATCCAAACCCCAACATTTTTCCAGAAAATGACCCAAATATCCAATTAATATTATAGGCAGGAATCGCAGGCAGGACTTTACCACCATCCTTACTGCGTGCACTGTAACAACCCGCTAGAAATTCAATTGTGGAATTTCTTTTGACCTTAAGAACCTCGTGAAAATTCCGTAAGTTTACACGAATCGACTAATCGCATAGGTTTTAGCCTGTCAACATAGTTAGTGTTATCACTCACTATGGTGCCAGAAATGCGATTTTAATTATTTAAGGTAGTTAGAAGTGTCAGAATACATTATAGTCTACACCACTAGGCTTAATTGAATATTTAGGATTTTTCAGTACTAAGTTTATTACGTTTATTTTTGGAGTGAATAGTAATCTCGGTAAACGTACTAAACGCAGTGTTTTCAAAATCACAGAGTGAAATGTCCAAATTAGGTTAGCGAAATTTTATTTGGATACTTGGCAAGATCTTAACCACACATAACAAATAGTATTAGATACTTAGCACAAAGAGAAACCATTAGATGGAATTGTGAAGGAAATCAAGGTGTGAGATCATGACACCTAAGCAAAATACACATTTGGAAAATATCTTAAGAACATAGATTTAAAATACACATGGAAAGATTTTAACCACCTTACTCTTCCAAGTCTACTCCACATTTAGAAAATATTTTAAGCTAATTTCGTGGATATTATTGGGTAAAAATATTTTGAGTTGATTTTTGTAGATATTATTAGGTAAGAGAGTCCTACACTCCACTCTCACTCCAGTAAGAGAGTCCTACACTTAACTCTCACTTCGGGTAAGAGAGTCCTACACTTAACTCTCACTCCAGCCTCATCTCTTCCATATCTTATCCACAAGTATCTCCAGCCACCCCTCCCCACGAAATTATCTTCATTTATGCTTTCCATTGAAAGAATACCAAACACTCTCTCTCGGATAGCTTTTAGGAGTTCTTTTGCACACCCATTTCGAAGCTTTTGTAAGTGTTTTATCATAAAGTCTCTTTCATATAAGTTGTTTCTATTTGAGTCTAGTTTCCGTAGATGTATTTTTTGTATCATTCCATGGTCATTTGGTCAGTCAAAAGTATTTTTAACCATGGAAAGGTCATTCTGGGCGTGAATCTGGAGAGTAAGGTATAGTTTGGAGTTTTTGACCAAGCTAATGGATAGATATTGGTCCAAAATTTTTATGGAGTATTGTTAACATGTATATATGACTATTGGTTGAGGATTTTTGCATGATTAAAGGTTTTGATGAAAGATTTTCTTAGATTTAGAAACTTAGAAACTGGAAGAGGAAAAACAGTTTCTGTTTTGAGAAAGTTTAACTCTTTGGTGGTCTAAACCTATTCTAATGACTTTAATAATTTTATTGGAGGATACTAAGTATCTTATATACATGTTATATTATTATTTTGAAGATATTTGATGTTAGTTTCAAAGATATGAAATTTTATGCAAAGAGATATTCAAATAAGCCAAAGTGTGGATATTCTTGGCTAAATTTATGTTTTGGTTAATTTCTAACCATGTGATCTTGAATTAGAAGCTTATATATGTTTTAGGACATCTTTTTAAACCATGTGATGGTTTGGTTTGAAGATCATATAATTATAAGTCATAGATCAAGAGATTTATCAAAACTAGTTGAGGAAAAAGTTTATGTTTTTGGACTAAGTGTAAAACCAAAAACTCCAAATGTTATTTTGTGATTTTGGTGACTTTAGTTCGATGATTTAAAGCATGGTTGATGTTAGGATGATATTATTAATATGTTAGAAGTAAGATTTGATTTTTGAAATTCTTGGAGATGTTTTGATTTAAGGTCAAAACTTGTGATTCAAGTGCTTGGATCTTTTTACAAAAAAGTTTGGTGTTAATTATTAACTTTTTCTAAATGGATGTTTTAAGTATGGTTTTGAACTTAGAATTGGAAGATGTTTGTTGCAAAATTTTGGTTTAAGCATGAGTTTTGAAGTTGGAAGGAATTGCAACAAAAATCAAGGGAAATGGCCTATGGATGTTTCGGCCATAGTGTGTTTTCCATAGTTGTGTTTTGTTTTAAATTTTTCTGAGTTGATATTTAAGTTTAGAACAAAATTTACATGAGGAATGAAAATTTTGGAAACTTTTGGAATTAGTATACAAAATCCTTAAGTTATGGGTAAAACGGTCATTTTCCCACATGTAGAGAGTAAAATGAAAATTTTACTCTTTAAGTTAGTATTTTCCATATTTCAAATTATTAGTGATTTAGTTCTAACTTTTAGAATCACTAATTACAGTTCCTCGTGATCGCACTTGAAGTTTTATAAGAAACGCGGAGATCGAGGTAAGTTAGCTTTTAACTTACTAGCAGTCTATTGTGTATGTGTGCTAAGTAAAGGAACTACAGTGTATGTATGTGTGTTATTATATATGTCATGCTATGCCAAGTTATCACTTAATTATCTATTATACAGAATTTATTCTGTCATCAATTTTTATCTGTTACATAATATATTCTGTTATGTATTACTGTACATGATAAGTACGTCATGCTAAGTATGCCATCTATTACATGCAAGTCAAGTCATGTAATATTCACTGTTGCAAGTATGTCACGTTAAATATGTTATCTATTATATGTTATGCCATGTTACGAAATGTTTCTATCTCAAGTTGGTCATGTATTCTAAGTTATGTTTAAGTCACGTTATGTTACGTCAGGACTTCAGTCCTTTCGTATTCCAGTCACATTTCATCTTGAGTACATTATGATATGTAGAATACATGGGGCCACAACAACTGTGGAGTATGTATTTAACTACAATTGTGATGCGTAAAATACATGGGGCCACAACAACTGTGGAGTATGTATTTTTTTATGTTAAGTCAAGTTTGTGTAGAATACATGGGGCCACAACAACTGTGGAGTATGTATTTTTAATGTTAAGTCAAGTTTGTATAGAATACATGGGGCCAGAACAACTGTGGAGTATGTATTTAACTACAATTGTGATGCGTAAAATACATGGGGCCACAACAACTGTGGAGTATGTATTTTTCATGTTAAGTCAAGTTTGTGTAGAATACATGGGGCCACAACAACTGTAGAGTATGTATTTTTAATGTTAAGTCAAGTTTGTGTAGAATACATGGGGCCACAACAACTGTGGAGTATGTATTTACACGTAGAATACATGGGGCCACAACAACTGTGGAGTATGTATTTTTCATGTTAATTCAAGTTTCAGAGCAAGTTCATGCTAAGTCAAGTTTCAGATCAAGTTCATGTCAAGTCAAATTCAGTTCATGATTCAATTTAAGCTATGTCAATTATGCTATGTTGTACGCTAAGTTATGCTTTAATTACTTATGAATTTGATTATGCATTTATGCTTTTACTATCATACATGCATCATTAGTCTGTATGGAAGTTTTTTGTTAACTTGCTGAGATTTGTAATCAAATCTCACTTTGGTAGTCCTAACTACCATTCCCCCCGAATGGTAGATCTTGTTACAGGACCTGAAGGAGGATCAGGAGCTGACCAACTAGACACAGTCGATTGAACGACGGTGCGTCGTTAATGTTAATATAGTAGTTAAATTACTACTTGTACGATAGAGTTGCATCTCCAGTACTATTGGATCATAACTATTTTGGAATAGTGCTGTGATCTTAGTTATTCAATGGATCTTTATGTATGAAGTATGTTTTAAGTGTTGGGATATTTTCAGTTTGGTGCATAGTATTGCTAAAGAAAAAAAATTATCCGCTGCGAATATTGCATAATGTTATATGCATGTTAGGATTATTGCATCTTATATGTCATGAACGGGGGCAGGTAACCTTGTGCTGCATGTCTTGACGCTTCAAATGTCCGTCCGATCCCAAACGGAATTTGGGGGCGTCACAGGGTGGTATCAGAGCAATACGTCTCTGGGCAGTAAATCCACATGTCCTTAGCAAATGCACCAAATATTAGGCTTGAAATTTTAGTCGTCAGTAGGCTTGAATTTCTTAAGGTATGAATGGTAGTATGTGGTTTTAATATATATACTCGTGTGTTTCAAGAAGGGACACATAACTCGTGATAGAATACCTCGGAATCCTAAGGGAGATAACAATCAAGAGGATCAGAATTTCCCGATGGATGAAGAATTAGTTGAGGTAAACATAGTTAACGTTGATCTGATTGCAATTGATGGTAGTATTGCATTATTGTTATTTTGGAGTAGGTCAAGTCATTGGAGTTGGTAAATTGTACATTGTTTGATTCAAACGAGTCATTGTTTCTATTAATTGTGGTGTTTGAGAATTCAGCTTGGAAGCTAAATTGTTACCCTAGTGGTAAGAGTAACAATTTTCATTAGAAGTATTATTGTTCATACCAATGTAGATATAGAATACCTTTTAGTAATATGAGAAAGGATATGTAGGATTGATAAATGGTATTCCACATATTTGGAGAATTTTTTTAATTCTGAGAATACGATAGAAATTGTGTTTGGAAGAGTAATTTGATTAGGAGAAACTTTAGCCTTAGTAGAATTTATTTATGATAATAGTATTACCACGCCGCCAGTAAATGATTTCTGGCAAAGCACTATCTTTATGGATACATAGATCGATCTTCTTTTGAAGACTATTATATGGAGAGTAAAATCTTGGTCTTGAGGATTTATGTGAACATTAGGAACAAATCATTTAGAGTTAGAATAATTGATAACTTATGATGGATAGAAGAGTTATGACAATCATAAGAGAGAAAGTTTCAAGTTTAAGTTATTAACTGGTCAGTTATCAAAGTACCACCTAGGAAGATGACTGATTGTTGCGATTATAAAGAAGTAAGTTAGTCCTAGACCAGTAGAACTCCTTGAGGTTTTTATTAACTTGAAGATTACTGAGAGTTTGGATATGCATGATTAAATTCATATTTATATGAGTCATTGGATCATGTCATATATATGAAAATCCCTGAAAGAAATAAAATGGAGTATATAAAATATATACCAGAAGATAGAAACACAAATATGAATATTTGTGAAGTATTATTTTATTATCATAAAGCAAAATTACAGAAATTTGAGGCTCTTTGCCTCAATCTTTAAACGTTCTTGCTCTTCAAAAATCTGTATGTCTCTCCTATCTAAAGGAGTAGCCACTCGAAAAGAAGAGTTAAGCAAAGATTTTAAATCTCTGTTCTCTCGCTTTACTGCTTCTATCTTCATGTTGGATTCCATAAGAAGCCTCTGAAGGATAAAAATACTCTCGTGGAGTTTGTCAACCCCACCAGTCCTGGATTGCAGTCGCTGAGAATATGCGACAATGGCTGATGAGTATCGAGTACCGAGACTCACAAGCTCGTAGATAAGTTCATTTTCTGACTTATTAGTCAGATCATTATTTGATTGCATAATAGCACCTACGGAAGAAGCAGAAACAACTAGTGAACGAGGTGCAGAATACCTCATGTTTTGGCAATGAGAAGATTGCTGAGCCATTGTAAAGTGAGTAAGCAGAAAGAGATTGCAGAGTAAGAATGCATACTAATTTCAGAAAAGTGAAGAAGATGAGATGAGAAAGAAGATGAACTGAATAATTCTTTTATAGAGAAAATTATGACGAATCATCTCTCGTGAATCATTTCTCTACAAGAGACAAGAGCCATGTAGTATCATAGCTGCGGTGCCTGACAATTACAGAAGAACAAAGTAGTGTCGTAGCTATGCGGCGCCTGACAACTACAGAAGACCTATAAAAATCATGCGGATCAGAGTTGTCTGGTCTAAAACAGAGTGCCACCGATTTTGTTAAAAAGAGAGAGAGAGAGAGAGAGAGAGAGAGAGGTTAACGATTTAATTTTGATGAATTCTCTACTAACTAAGGTATTTACAAGAACATTTAAAGTATATCACCTATGCTTTTCTAAAGAAGAGTTTCGGAAGATTATTTACTTAAAGTTTTAGGTTTGGAGAGTATGTCGTTACAACTTGGCCAACCTTGTGCAAAGAAGTATAATCTAATTGTTGATTAAAGTAAGAGAGTTAAGGAATGACATAATCTCAAAGGCAAATATATACGGGATAGACAGTAGGTTGGTAAGCAACACCTCCTCATTAAATTGTTATTTCTTACTTACTTCGATTTCGAGGACGAAATCTTTTTTTTAGGAGGGGAGATTGTAACAACCCGCTAGAAATTCAATTGTGGAATTTCTTTTGACCTTAAGAACCTCGTGAAAATTCCGTAAGTTTACACGAATCGACTAATCGCATAGGTTTTAGCCTGTCAACATAGTTAGTGTTATCACTCACTATGGTGCCAGAAATGCGATTTTAATTATTTAAGGTAGTTAGAAGTGTCAGAATACATTATAGTCTACACCACTAGGCTTAATTGAATATTTAGGATTTTTCAATACTAAGTTTATTACGTTTATTTTTGGAGTGAATAGTAATCTCGGTAAACGTACTAAACGCAGTGTTTTCAAAATCACATAGTGAATTGTCCAAATTAGGTTAGCGAAATTTTATTTGGATACTTGGCAAGATCTTAACCACACATAACAAATAGTATTAGATACTTAGCACAAAGAGAAACCATTAGATGGAATTGTGAAGGAAATCAAGGTGTGAGATCATGACACCTAAGCAAAATACACATTTGGAAAATATCTTAAGAACATAGATTTAAAATACACATGGAAAGATTTTAACCACCTTACTCTTCCAAGTCTACTCCACATTTAGAAAATATTTTAAGCTAATTTCGTGGATATTATTGGGTAAAAATATTTTGAGTTGATTTTTGTAGATATTATTAGGTAAGAGAGTCCTACACTCCACTCTCACTCCAGTAAGAGAGTCCTACACTTAACTCTCACTTCGGGTAAGAGAGTCCTACACTTAACTCTCACTCCAGCCTCATCTCTTCCATATCTTATCCACAAGTATCTCCAGCCACCCCTCCCCACGAAATTATCTTCATTTATGCTTTCCATTGAAAGAATACCAAACACTCTCTCTCGGACAGCTTTTAGGAGTTCTTTTGCACACCCATTTCGAAGCTTTTGTAAGTGTTTTATCATAAAGTCTCCTTCATATAAGTTGTTTCTATTTGAGTCTAGTTTCCGTAGATGTATTTTTTGTATCATTCCATGGTCATTTGGTCAGTCAAAAGTATTTTTAACCATGGAAAGGTCATTCTGGGCGTGAATCTGGAGAGTAAGGTATAGTTTGGAGTTTTTGACCAAGCTAATGGATAGATATTGGTCCAAAATTTTTATGGAGTATTGTTAACATGTATATATGACTATTGGTTGAGGCTTTTTGCATGATTAAAGGTTTTGATGAAAGATTTTCTTAGATTTAGAAACTTAGAAACTGGAAGAGGAAAAACAGTTTCTGTTTTGAGAAAGTTTAACTCTTTGGTGGTCTAAACCTATTCTAATGACTTTAATAATTTTATTGGAGGATACTAAGTATCTTATATACATGTTATATTATTATTTTGAAGATATTTGATGTTAGTTTCAAAGATATGAAATTTTATGCAAAGAGATATTCAAATAAGCCAAAGTGTGGATATTCTTGGCTAAATTTATGTTTTGGTTAATTTCTAACCATGTGATCTTGAATTAGAAGCTTATATATGTTTTAGGACATCTTTTTAAACCATGTGATGGTTTGGTTTGAAGATCATATAATTATAAGTCATAGATCAAGAGATTTATCAAAACTAGTTGAGGAAAAAGTTTATGTTTTTGGACTAAGTGTAAAACCAAAAACTCCAAATGTTATTTTGTGATTTTGGTGACTTTAGTTCGATGATTTAAAGCATGGTTGATGTTAGGATGATATTATTAATATGTTAGAAGTAAGATTTGATTTTTGAAATTCTTGGAGATGTTTTGATTTAAGGTCAAAACTTGTGATTCAAGTGCTTGGATCTTTTTACAAAAAAGTTTGGTGTTAATTATTAACTTTTTCTAAATGGATGTTTTAAGTATGGTTTTGAACTTAGAATTGGAAGATGTTTGTTGCAAAATTTTGGTTTAAGCATGAGTTTTGAAGTTGGAAGGAATTGCAACAAAAATCAAGGGAAATGGCCTATGGATGTTTCGGCCATAGTGTGTTTTCCATAGTTGTGTTTTGTTTTAAATTTTTCTGAGTTGATATTTAAGTTTAGAACAAAATTTACATGAGGAATGAAAATTTTGGAAACTTTTGGAATTAGTATACAAAATCCTTAAGTTATGGGTAAAACGGTCATTTTCCCACATGTAGAGAGTAAAATGAAAATTTTACTCTTTAAGTTAGTATTTTCCATATTTCAAATTATTAGTGATTTAGTTCTAACTTTTAGAATCACTAATTACAGTTCCTCGTGATCGCACTTGAAGTTTTATAAGAAACGCGGAGATCGAGGTAAGTTAGCTTTTAACTTACTAGCAGTCTATTGTGTATGTGTGCTAAGTAAAGGAGCTACAGTGTATGTATGTGTGTTATTATATATGTCATGCCATGCCAAGTTATCACTTAATTATCTATTATACAGAATTTATTCTGTCATCAATTTTTATCTGTTACATAATATATTCTGTTATGTATTACTGTACATGATAAGTACGTCATGCTAAGTATGCCATCTATTACATGCAAGTCAAGTCATGTAATATTCACTGTTGCAAGTATGTCACGTTAAATATGTTATCTATTATATGTTATGCCATGTTACGAAATGTTTCTATCTCAAGTTGGTCATGTATTCTAAGTTATGTTTAAGTCACGTTATGTTACGTCAGGACTTCAGCCCTTTCGTATTCCAGTCACATTTCATCTTGAGTACATTATGATATGTAGAATACATGGGGCCACAACAACTGTGGAGTATGTATTTAACTACAATTGTGATGCGTAAAATACATGGGGCCACAACAACTGTGGAGTATGTATTTTTTTATGTTAAGTCAAGTTTGTGTAGAATACATGGGGCCACAACAACTGTGGAGTATGTATTTTTAATGTTAAGTCAAGTTTGTATAGAATACATGGGGCCAGAACAACTGTGGAGTATGTATTTAACTACAATTGTGATGCGTAAAATACATGGGGCCACAACAACTGTGGAGTATGTATTTTTCATGTTAAGTCAAGTTTGTGTAGAATACATGGGGCCACAACAACTGTAGAGTATGTATTTTTAATGTTAAGTCAAGTTTGTGTAGAATACATGGGGCCACAACAACTGTGGAGTATGTATTTACACGTAGAATACATGGGGCCACAACAACTGTGGAGTATGTATTTTTCATGTTAATTCAAGTTTCAGAGCAAGTTCATGCTAAGTCAAGTTTCAGATCAAGTTCATGTCAAGTCAAATTCAGTTCATGATTCAATTTAAGCTATGTCAATTATGCTATGTTGTACGCTAAGTTATGCTTTAATTACTTATGAATTTGATTATGCATTTATGCTTTTACTGTCATACATGCATCATTAGTCTGTATGGAAGTTTTTTGTTAACTTGCTGAGATTTGTAATCAAATCTCACTTTGGTAGTCCCAACTACCATTCCCCCCGAATGGTAGATCTTGTTACAGGACCTGAAGGAGGATCAGGAGCTGACCAACTAGACACAGTCGATTGAACGACGGTGCGTCGTTAATGTTAATATAGTAGTTAAATTACTACTTGTACGATAGAGTTGCATCTCCAGTACTATTGGATCATAACTATTTTGGAATAGTGCTGTGATCTTAGTTATTCAATGGATCTTTATGTATGAAGTATGTTTTAAGTGTTGGGATATTTTCAGTTTGGTGCATAGTATTGCTAAAGAAAAAAAATTATCCGCTGCGAATATTGCATAATGTTAGATGCATGTTAGGATTATTGCATCTTATATGTCATGAACGGGGGCAGGTAACCTTGTGTTGCATGTCTCGACGCTTCAAATGTCCGTCCGATCCCAAACGGAATTTGGGGGCGTCACAGGGTGGTATCAGAGCAATACGTCTCTGGGCAGTAAATCCACATGTCCTTAGCAAATGCACCAAATATTAGGCTTGAAATTTTAGTCGTCAGTAGGCTTGAATTTCTTAAGGTATGAATGGTAGTATGTGGTTTTAATATATATACTCGTGTGTTTCAAGAAGGGACACATAACTCGTGATAGAATACCTCGGAATCCTAAGGGAGATAACAATCAAGAGGATCAGAATTTCCCGATGGATGAAGAATTAGTTGAGGTAAACATAGTTAACGTTGATCTGATTGCAATTGATGGTAGTATTGCATTATTGTTATTTTGGAGTAGGTCAAGTCATTGGAGTTGGTAAATTGTACATTGTTTGATTCAAACGAGTCATTGTTTCTATTAATTGTGGTGTTTGAGAATTCAGCTTGGAAGCTAAATTGTTACCCTAGTGGTAAGAGTAACAATTTTCATTAGAAGTATTATTGTTCATACCAATGTAGATATAGAATACCTTTTAGTAATATGAGAAAGGATATGTAGGATTGATAAATGGTATTCCACATATTTGGAGAATTTTTTTGATTCTGAGAATACGATAGAAATTGTGTTTGGAAGAGTAATTTGATTAGGAGAAACTTTAGCCTTAGTAGAATTTATTTATGATAATAGTATTACCACGCCGCCAGTAAATGATTTCTGGCAAAGCACTATCTTTATGGATACATAGATCGATCTTCTTTTGAAGACTATTATATGGAGAGTAAAATCTTGGTCTTGAGGATTTATGTGAACATTAGGAACAAATCATTTAGAGTTAGAATAATTGATAACTTATGATGGATAGAAGAGTTATGACAATCATAAGAGAGAAAGTTTCAAGTTTAAGTTATTAACTGGTCAGTTATCAAAGTACCACCTAGGAAGATGACTGATTGTTGCGATTATAAAGAAGTAAGTTAGTCCTAGACCAGTAGAACTCCTTGAGGTTTTTATTAACTTGAAGATTACTGAGAGTTTGGATATGCATGATTAAATTCATATTTATATGAGTCATTGGATCATGTCATATATATGAAAATCCCTGAAAGAAATAAAATGGAGTATATAAAATATATACCAGAAGATAGAAACACAAATATGAATATTTGTGAAGTATTATTTTATTATCATAAAGCAAAATTACAGAAATTTGAGGCTCTTTGCCTCAATCTTTAAACGTTCTTGCTCTTCAAAAATCTGTATGTCTCTCCTATCTAAAGGAGTAGCCACTCGAAAAGAAGAGTTAAGCAAAGATTTTAAATCTCTGTTCTCTCGCTTTACTGCTTCTATCTTCATGTTGGATTCCATAAGAAGCCTCTGAAGGATAAAAATACTCTCGTGGAGTTTGTCAACCCCACCAGTCCTGGATTGCAGTCGCTGAGAATATGCGACAATGGCTGATGAGTATCGAGTACCGAGACTCACAAGCTCGTAGATAAGTTCATTTTCTGACTTATTAGTCAGATCATTATTTGATTGCATAATAGCACCTACGGAAGAAGCAGAAACAACTAGTGAACGAGGTGCAGAATACCTCATGTTTTGGCAATGAGAAGATTGCTGAGCCATTGTAAAGTGAGTAAGCAGAAAGAGATTGCAGAGTAAGAATGCATACTAATTTCAGAAAAGTGAAGAAGATGAGATGAGAAAGAAGATGAACTGAATAATTCTTTTATAGAGAAAATTATGACGAATCATCTCTCGTGAATCATTTCTCTACAAGAGACAAGAGCCATGTAGTATCATAGCTGCGGTGCCTGACAATTACAGAAGAACAAAGTAGTGTCGTAGCTATGCGGCGCCTGACAACTACAGAAGACCTATAAAAATCATGCGGATCAGAGTTGTCTGGTCTAAAACAGAGTGCCACCGATTTTGTTAAAAAGAGAGAGAGAGAGAGATAGAGAGAGAGAGAGAGGTTAACGATTTAATTTTGATGAATTCTCTACTAACTAAGGTATTTACAAGAACATTTAAAGTATATCACCTATGCTTTTCTAAAGAAGAGTTTCGGAAGATTATTTACTTAAAGTTTTAGGTTTGGAGAGTATGTCGTTACAACTTGGCCAACCTTGTGCAAAGAAGTATAATCTAATTGTTGATTAAAGTAAGAGAGTTAAGGAATGACATAATCTCAAAGGCAAATATATACGGGATAGACAGTAGGTTGGTAAGCAACACCTCCTCATTAAATTGTTATTTCTTACTTACTTCGATTTCGAGGACGAAATCTTTTTTTTAGGAGGGGAGATTGTAACAACCCGCTAGAAATTCAATTGTGGAATTTCTTTTGACCTTAAGAACCTCGTGAAAATTCCGTAAGTTTACACGAATCGACTAATCGCATAGGTTTTAGCCTGTCAACATAGTTAGTGTTATCACTCACTATGGTGCCAGAAATGCGATTTTAATTATTTAAGGTAGTTAGAAGTGTCAGAATACATTATAGTCTACACCACTAGGCTTAATTGAATATTTAGGATTTTTCAATACTAAGTTTATTACGTTTATTTTTGGAGTGAATAGTAATCTCGGTAAACGTACTAAACGCAGTGTTTTCAAAATCACATAGTGAATTGTCCAAATTAGGTTAGCGAAATTTTATTTGGATACTTGGCAAGATCTTAACCACACATAACAAATAGTATTAGATACTTAGCACAAAGAGAAACCATTAGATGGAATTGTGAAGGAAATCAAGGTGTGAGATCATGACACCTAAGCAAAATACACATTTGGAAAATATCTTAAGAACATAGATTTAAAATACACATGGAAAGATTTTAACCACCTTACTCTTCCAAGTCTACTCCACATTTAGAAAATATTTTAAGCTAATTTCGTGGATATTATTGGGTAAAAATATTTTGAGTTGATTTTTGTAGATATTATTAGGTAAGAGAGTCCTACACTCCACTCTCACTCCAGTAAGAGAGTCCTACACTTAACTCTCACTTCGGGTAAGAGAGTCCTACACTTAACTCTCACTCCAGCCTCATCTCTTCCATATCTTATCCACAAGTATCTCCAGCCACCCCTCCCCACGAAATTATCTTCATTTATGCTTTCCATTGAAAGAATACCAAACACTCTCTCTCGGACAGCTTTTAGGAGTTCTTTTGCACACCCATTTCGAAGCTTTTGTAAGTGTTTTATCATAAAGTCTCCTTCATATAAGTTGTTTCTATTTGAGTCTAGTTTCCGTAGATGTATTTTTTGTATCATTCCATGGTCATTTGGTCAGTCAAAAGTATTTTTAACCATGGAAAGGTCATTCTGGGCGTGAATCTGGAGAGTAAGGTATAGTTTGGAGTTTTTGACCAAGCTAATGGATAGATATTGGTCCAAAATTTTTATGGAGTATTGTTAACATGTATATATGACTATTGGTTGAGGCTTTTTGCATGATTAAAGGTTTTGATGAAAGATTTTCTTAGATTTAGAAACTTAGAAACTGGAAGAGGAAAAACAGTTTCTGTTTTGAGAAAGTTTAACTCTTTGGTGGTCTAAACCTATTCTAATGACTTTAATAATTTTATTGGAGGATACTAAGTATCTTATATACATGTTATATTATTATTTTGAAGATATTTGATGTTAGTTTCAAAGATATGAAATTTTATGCAAAGAGATATTCAAATAAGCCAAAGTGTGGATATTCTTGGCTAAATTTATGTTTTGGTTAATTTCTAACCATGTGATCTTGAATTAGAAGCTTATATATGTTTTAGGACATCTTTTTAAACCATGTGATGGTTTGGTTTGAAGATCATATAATTATAAGTCATAGATCAAGAGATTTATCAAAACTAGTTGAGGAAAAAGTTTATGTTTTTGGACTAAGTGTAAAACCAAAAACTCCAAATGTTATTTTGTGATTTTGGTGACTTTAGTTCGATGATTTAAAGCATGGTTGATGTTAGGATGATATTATTAATATGTTAGAAGTAAGATTTGATTTTTGAAATTCTTGGAGATGTTTTGATTTAAGGTCAAAACTTGTGATTCAAGTGCTTGGATCTTTTTACAAAAAAGTTTGGTGTTAATTATTAACTTTTTCTAAATGGATGTTTTAAGTATGGTTTTGAACTTAGAATTGGAAGATGTTTGTTGCAAAATTTTGGTTTAAGCATGAGTTTTGAAGTTGGAAGGAATTGCAACAAAAATCAAGGGAAATGGCCTATGGATGTTTCGGCCATAGTGTGTTTTCCATAGTTGTGTTTTGTTTTAAATTTTTCTGAGTTGATATTTAAGTTTAGAACAAAATTTACATGAGGAATGAAAATTTTGGAAACTTTTGGAATTAGTATACAAAATCCTTAAGTTATGGGTAAAACGGTCATTTTCCCACATGTAGAGAGTAAAATGAAAATTTTACTCTTTAAGTTAGTATTTTCCATATTTCAAATTATTAGTGATTTAGTTCTAACTTTTAGAATCACTAATTACAGTTCCTCGTGATCGCACTTGAAGTTTTATAAGAAACGCGGAGATCGAGGTAAGTTAGCTTTTAACTTACTAGCAGTCTATTGTGTATGTGTGCTAAGTAAAGGAACTACAGTGTATGTATGTGTGTTATTATATATGTCATGCCATGCCAAGTTATCACTTAATTATCTATTATACAGAATTTATTCTGTCATCAATTTTTATCTGTTACATAATATATTCTGTTATGTATTACTGTACATGATAAGTACGTCATGCTAAGTATGCCATCTATTACATGCAAGTCAAGTCATGTAATATTCACTGTTGCAAGTATGTCACGTTAAATATGTTATCTATTATATGTTATGCCATGTTACGAAATGTTTCTATCTCAAGTTGGTCATGTATTCTAAGTTATGTTTAAGTCACGTTATGTTACGTCAGGACTTCAGTCCTTTCGTATTCCAGTCACATTTCATCTTGAGTACATTATGATATGTAGAATACATGGGGCCACAACAACTGTGGAGTATGTATTTAACTACAATTGTGATGCGTAAAATACATGGGGCCACAACAACTGTGGAGTATGTATTTTTTTATGTTAAGTCAAGTTTGTGTAGAATACATGGGGCCACAACAACTGTGGAGTATGTATTTTTAATGTTAAGTCAAGTTTGTATAGAATACATGGGGCCAGAACAACTGTGGAGTATGTATTTAACTACAATTGTGATGCGTAAAATACATGGGGCCACAACAACTGTGGAGTATGTATTTTTCATGTTAAGTCAAGTTTGTGTAGAATACATGGGGCCACAACAACTGTAGAGTATGTATTTTTAATGTTAAGTCAAGTTTGTGTAGAATACATGGGGCCACAACAACTGTGGAGTATGTATTTACACGTAGAATACATGGGGCCACAACAACTGTGGAGTATGTATTTTTCATGTTAATTCAAGTTTCAGAGCAAGTTCATGCTAAGTCAAGTTTCAGATCAAGTTCATGTCAAGTCAAATTCAGTTCATGATTCAATTTAAGCTATGTCAATTATGCTATATTGTACGCTAAGTTATGCTTTAATTACTTATGAATTTGATTATGCATTTATGCTTTTACTGTCATACATGCATCATTAGTCTGTATGGAAGTTTTTTGTTAACTTGCTGAGATTTGTAATCAAATCTCACTTTGGTAGTCCCAACTACCATTCCCCCCGAATGGTAGATCTTGTTACAGGACCTGAAGGAGGATCAGGAGCTGACCAACTAGACACAGTCGATTGAACGACGGTGCGTCGTTAATGTTAATATAGTAGTTAAATTACTACTTGTACGATAGAGTTGCATCTCCAGTACTATTGGATCATAACTATTTTGGAATAGTGCTGTGATCTTAGTTATTCAATGGATCTTTATGTATGAAGTATGTTTTAAGTGTTGGGATATTTTCAGTTTGGTGCATAGTATTGCTAAAGAAAAAAAATTATCCGCTGCGAATATTGCATAATGTTAGATGCATGTTAGGATTATTGCATCTTATATGTCATGAACGGGGGCAGGTAACCTTGTGTTGCATGTCTCGACGCTTCAAATGTCCGTCCGATCCCAAACGGAATTTGGGGGCGTCACATGCACCGTAGGCGAGAATCACAGGCAGGACTATCACCATCCCTACTTACTATCATCCCTATAGCTCTCACTATAAGCGGGAATCGTAAGCAAGACTACCACCATCCCTGCATACTGTCATCTCTACCGCATGCACAGTAGGCGAGAATCACCAGCAAGATTCTACCATCATCCTTACTTACCACCATCCCTACGGTATCTCTCTCTCAAACTGTTCAATTAATTCATTTCAAATATATCTAAAATCATTTCTCACATGAAAATCCAGTTTTCAAATATACATATGAACATATATGCAATTATGCAAAAATTCAGTTTTCATTTACAAACATGAACATGCGTGCAGTTATGCAATGTATATGACACGATACAAATATATAACAGCCAACAAATCCCAGCATAAACCAATCACATAACAACTCCATCCTCCAATTCAATCGACTCCCGAATTCTTCGGATTCAGTCCGGCACAACTAACCAGATCACAAAAATTTGTTAATGCAAAATATATTTAAATCTCAAAAGGTTCTTTGAAAAATACTTACAGCGCTATAATATAATTTTCAGATGATCAAGGAGGTGCAAGACGTGGCGGCACAGCAACGTAACAGTGCAAAATTGATAAGGGTCGTGGGTCTCAAAAACTCAACTTTTGAATAGGAATAAACGAAGACTTGAGATGGTTAGGGAATGACTTAGAGGTGTTGGTGAAACTACTGGTGGTGATGGTTGGCCATGAGTGGCGGTGTGGGTGGCAGTTGAGGCCAAAAAACACAAATCAGAAAGTGAAATGGCTAGGTTTGACCGGTGGCAGATTGGGGCTGAGCAATGATGGTTTGGGTTGTTGGAGGATCGGTGATAAAGTGGTGAAGAGGTGGTGACCAATGGTGGCGCAACGACAGCGTGCGAGCTAAAGGAAATTGCATCTACCAAACTGTGCGTGGAGGCTAACAGAGGCACAGGATGGGCTGAAAATGGATGGAGATGTTCGCCGGCCGGAGAGGAAGAAGATGGGTTGGGTGGTGTCGCTCACTCCGGTGTGCAGCGGCGCACAGGGGTTGACAAAAAAAACGATGGGGAGAGGGAGAGGGCTGGCTCGAGCAGGAGGAAGGAGAAGGTAGAGGAAAAATAAGAGGAAAAAGAAAAGAGAAGAAGAAAAGGAAAAGAGGGAAAAATGAAAAAGTGAGGGAAAGAAATAAGATCCAATCTTCACAACTTGGGTTACAAAATTGATTCAAGAAAAATAATTTCAAAATAGTGAGTTGAATAAAATAATTTAAACGCAGTGACTAGCTAAAATAAAATAATAAAATAGTAAAATGCCATAATAAAATATTTTGAAATAAAGGGCCAATAAATAATAGATTATAATTAATAACAATAAAATATTTTGAATTAAATTTTACAGTTAGAAATGATAAAATAATACCACTAAAATAATATAAAATTTAAAATAAGAACGCCCATAATCTTAATAAATAAAGTAATTTATTTACTTAAAATATACGTAAATACGGGATATCACATTATTTTTCAATTTTTTCAAACTTAGTTGATTTGCTTAGTTTTAGTTATTTTATTATAGTTTTCTAACATTTGAATTATATTTATTTCATGTTTTGATGTTTATTAATTTATTTTGTGCAAGTATCATGCCAATTGATCAGCATTCTTTTTAATGTTTTATTTAAAAATGATAATTGGGCATTACTGCAACATGTCATTAAGTGATTGTTAATATATCAAATATAGAGTTATATATAGTTCTTTATATATGTGAATATATTATATATATATATATATATTAAAAATTTTATGGGTGGTCATTTGTGTTTGTGGATCGTGTTGGTATCGTTTCAAGTCATGGATATTTGATGATACGGATCAATCCGAACCAGACCTGTTAAACTAAACGTGTTAAACTTTCATACTCTAACCCAACCAATTTAAATAATCGATCGTCTTGTGTTGCCTGTTTAATAATTAATTAGAAATAGGTAAACACGGCATGACTCATTTCAGTCCGTTTCATATCAATGCGTTGAACTAATATGCATAACTCATTTAACATGATTAGCTTAATTTCACATAAAAGTTAAAATTTATATGAGTAGTCATAATATTTAAAAAAGAAATAATAAGACTAGCTATTAATAAAAAATATCAATATTTTTAAAATTTTAACATATAATAAAATCAATATTACAAACCCTACAATACCTATAGAAGCATAAGTATAGAATTACAATCTCAACTATAAAAATATAAGTATATTGAGAAATATCAATATTATAACCCAACAATAATAAAACTGTAATTTTAAAAAAATAAAATTAAACAGATTATTGTGGCTTAATTTTGAATTAAGCGGGTATTATTAAACCGTTTATTAATGGTATCTTAACATATCAACCTTTACCTAAACCTATTTATAATAATTTCAAAGCTACTAATTTCTTGTAATTGAATTCATAATTTGTCACGTATTGCTACACCTTATTATATAGCATTTCAGAAGTTAAAGTGGTGTACCTGAACTTGGGATAGGTAAATTCTCCCTCCCAGTGCTGAGTAGGAGTCAACGCAATCTCTTCCCGATTACCTCCTTTCCGCTCCACGAAACACGAATTACGGAAGACGCCCTCGGCCTCTTCCACCAACGACCGTAACTCCTCGCTCGATATCCCGTGGCCACTGATCCGACATGCACCAAACTCCCCGGCCGACCTCAAGAGCCTATCAACAGACCCGCGGCCTCTCGACACGAGCGATCGGATATGGATTTCAGCTGGAACCAGATGATGTGTTCTCACTGGAAATTCCAGCTTCGGAGGTTGCAGCGAGTTTTTGAGGTGTTTGATGAAGGTCTCGTTTGCTGCGGAGTATGATCCCTTGCCGGTGGGGATTGGAGACGGAGATGGCACTGCGGTTGTCGCGCGCATGGTTGCCATGGTGGCCTACGTTTATACTCTGTGAAAGGGAGAAGAATGTGGAGGAGCAGGAGGAGGTGAGGTGGGGCATATATATAATATAATTATAATGGCACTTGATTTCTTTGATACACCTTTTGACCTCTTTCAAGGAAAATGCAGGAACCCTTCGGAGGATGGTCAGAGACGGAACTAGAGGTACCTGGGAGGGCCAACCGCCCTTCTGTTTGATTTTTGTTTGTTTAAAATTTGACTAAAAAATTATTTTTATAAATTTAGCTAATCTCTTTTTAATAACACCAAATAACAAATTCAACAAATCTATCACTATCATATTAAAATATTAATTTTAATCTTTTTATTTATTGAATCTACTATACTTCTAGATGATATACTGTAGATTTGTTGAATCCACTACTTTCTTCTCTACTCTTACTCTAGGGGTGGACTCCAAATCGAGTTGAATTCTTTCTGGCTCCACATGTTCAGAATTGGAGTTGGAACCATAGCCATCGGTCGGAGTAAGCCAAAGCTTGTGAAGCAAATCATCTAGAAGAAAACTGAGAAAAGAAATTAAGGGGTCGATTTGGTTTTTGATTTCATCTTCTGTGCCTATTTCGATCCCAAGTTACAAACCAAAATATATGTGACTATGGTTCTAATTCAATCTTCACGGCTGTTTTCTAAATCATGGGGACCGGTGACTGAGTGGCTAAAATCACACCTATCTACTAAATCATTGTTTTCTTTTATTTATTCCTTCACAGGACAAACTCTTGGGGTCGTCTAGTTAAAATTTGCTTGCATGATCGGTCTGTTGATGAGTGTTTCCTTTTTCTTGACAAATGCATTGTAAGCGAAATGATAAAAAACAAAAAAATGCAAAACAAAAGAGAGAGCGAAAAGGGCAACTTGGGCTGCACACCAGTTTTGGATGAAGCCCCCTTCTTTTTCCTTCTTGTTCTACTGATTCATTGGATGCCGCGATTTCGTAAGTCCTCTTCGTCGTAGCCGGTGGCCCTCTTAGATCTGCCAAAATAAAAAATGGGTTTCTCCACTTATTAATGGCTAGGGTAAACTACATTGTAATACAAATTTAACTATTTTTTTTTTTTATATAAGAAAAAATTGATGTGACAATTGTGTGATATTTACTATGACACCTATTAAACTTCGTTTGTTTTCATAATCATTCTCGTCTCGTCTCGTCTATTTATTGGTGGCCAACCATTGGAAGCACCCGTTCTAGCTCGTGGATCATTCTCACTGGGTTGATGGGCAAAACTCGTATCATCTTTAAAAAAATTCAATTGAGAGAAATTTATTTATAGGCACGCTTATTGACAAATTTAACATGTTATCGATTGGAAAGCGATGTATATTAGCTAGTATAAAAGAGGACGAGGATGCAGGCCAGCTATAAAATTTAATTCTTATCAAGGACGAAGCTCTTTACAATTGATGGCTTCGTATATCAAACTTTGCTACATAGCTTAACATTCGAATATCTGCATTTTACATCATTATAGATTTTCATGCCACAATGTTTCAGAGTCCAAGACATGTCCCATCTCTGCCATGATTATTATAAAATCACTCTTTTTAACTTCGTAGTTTATTACACCCAAAATCATTGCTTAATTAAACATTAATTCTGTGATTAAAAAGAAGAGCTGCAATCATCATCATTTTGCAAATTTAATGGGAGTCTAGAACTTTCATAAAAAAACCACTTAAAGAGAAACCTTTCCTTAAAGCTCGATGGCCGGATCCTGAAACCCAATGTTCTCGACAGCTCCCACGGTCTTTAACAATCTCCTCTTGTTTATCTCCTCCACCAGAGACCGATGCAACAGCTGGCTACGTACATCCACTAGTGACCGAATCCTAGTAAGTTTCCTTGGCAGATTTGAGCCATCATAGTGTCTGCAATTGTTTCCACTCTTTCTCTCTGCAGGACTGAACCTTGTTGTACAAATGTGACCCTTTCCAATATTGCAGATGGGTTCACATCCTCTTGTAATACTGGAATCATAATCAACTTCATTACTCGAGTAGTAGCTTAAATTGGAGTACTTGAAGGAGTTCAAGGAGCTTTGGGAACTAGCATCGTCATTGGCAAACAAATCTTCTGCATTGCATCGCAAATTATCATATTTGAAAGAATATTGAAATCGCTATGTACAAAGATTAATACAAAACTACGATAAGAACGATAATGAGCATTTACCTTGACGCCAATCGATGTCAGTGGCCACATTGTTCCCACGATTATGGCTTTTGTAGGAAGAGCTCAGAGCCGGGAGACAAGCTGCAGTGGAAGAACAGGAAGACGATGTGTAGAAAGGATGGTGAATGCCGTCTTCATCTTCCTCTTCATAGCTAAAGCTATGTTGATTATGGTATTGGGATGAGCCCCAATCCTTCCAAGTTGGAACCAACGAAGATATCTCTTCCTCTATCATTCCGGCTATCTCCAGTGGTTCCCAGTCACTGATTTCCAATTCCTTGACCATCTCAATGGCAACGTCAATGGCAGTGTCCTGTACGATGTCGAAGGAAAAATATATGTTCCTAGCATGACCTGCAATGCATAGAAACTCCTTACCTGTTTGAACAATGACAATGGCAACAAACAAAACCAGGATATACCGACCTGTAGTAGTCATAACATACCGTGATTGTCCGTAATTTGCACTTTGAGAAAAATTGAGTCGTCTTCCTCATCCATGGTCCCAGTGATTGTCATGTCTGTGCTTGTTGTTGGATGAGACACCAACATTGGAGGCAAATCGACAACTTTTGTGTTGGAAAGTGAGTTAGGAGTTTGAATCCTTATTATGGGCAACAATCCACCTTCGTCAGACGCTAGAAATGGGTCCAACAAAAGCTCACTTGCTGGCATCCTCTTTGAAACATTCTCCAAGCATTTACCCACAAATCTTTGAGCTTCCATGTCATGAATTCGGTAGAATGCATTGGGCAGCTTCCCCTAGTAATTAGTCAATCAGTATGCCCATAAGTACTGAACCAAGCCTATACAATAATAACATGGGGAAGATCTACCTGGATTTTGAGATTATCATTTTCAAGAAAAAAAATCTACTGAACACATCAAACATGTACAGGGGAAATTATAGAGGTATGGTGCTGAAATTCCAAGAAAGCTACTTACCGAAGTAACTTTCTTGTAGATTTGGGCAGGGTTGGAGCACTCGCTATACGGGTACTCGGATGTAAGCATCTCTAACACACACATGCCAAAGGAGTATACATCCACTAGTTCATTGTATTCCTCCTCGTACAATTCCGGTGCCATAAATTCAGGTGTCCCTGATTCATTCATTAGAATCATTAATTGATTATGCAACACTTGAATTTAAAAAGTAAAAGAGTTAAAATATTAAGCTTTTAGTACAAAAATCTATTGTTAAATCAAATGGGAACCGGATGGCAGTAAATTTAATGCAAGTAAACAGAGAGGCCGGGGAGGGGGATTGCATGCATGCCTATGACACTGTGGGCATGTTGGGAGCCACGAAGGATAGCTGCAAGACCCAGATCACCAATTTTGACTTGTCCAAGATGGCCATTGATGAAGATATTATCGCATTTCAGATCTCTGTGTATGACAGGAGGATCGTGGCCGTGCAAATAAGCAAGACCCCGTAGGATTTGACGGGCCCAGTCTTTAACAGCTCGAATATCTACTCTCTGGTATTTCTGCCTATACCTGCCATCAGATCCCGTTAAAGTAATGATTCTTTATTAGTCTATTGTTAAACCATTAATATTAACTGCGAATATTATATTTTAATGGGCATCTTTGGTAATCCAGAAAATCAGGTCAACTGTGCATTGTATGCTGCCTAGTCTTTCATCATGTATATATGACTAATTTAAGGTATATATAAGTATTTTTTTTTTTCTTTGAATGAAGATATATATAAGTATGAGTTATGCAACTCTAGCGTAACGTGAAATCAAACGTTGTCTCAAAAGTTTAAATAAATAAAAGTAAATAGATTTAACTATGTATATTTTACCTTACCAATATAAATTATGTTAAGATGAAATAGGCGGTGTACGTAAATATATTACGTACTCTCTGAGGGTACCGGAAGTAAACATCTCGGTGATGAAGTTGAAAGTTCTGCGAGCAATATCAACCCAAGAAGCGTAGAATCGCATGATGGATTCATGATTAAGGTTCTTGAGAAGGTGAACCTCTGAGTAAAGCCTCTGCAATTCCTCCGGCGAATGAAAGACTTCCTTTAGCTTGACTTGGTTCCAAGCCACCTCCAGTCCAAGTACTTCGTCAAATCCTCTATACACCGTCTTCACTGCACCTTTCCCCAGAATTTCCCTGAACTGCATGCATCTCAAATGTTCACACTGGTAAGACTTTCTAATTCTCTACCTTACGGCCAGTAATTAATTTCGTCATTTGGCATCATTTGATATGACATTAAATAATTCATGAATAAGTAAAAAATAATAAATAAATTTCTAATTATTTGATGTCAAATTAATTAATACATGATGAGAAAGAAAAAGAAAAAGAAAAAGATGACTGTTAAAAAAATATAAATAGCAGTATAGCACTTTTCTTAAATATTTGTATAATCATGTTCACCAATAATCGACAAATCAACAGTTTCCTTTTGAAAATAAAATATTAAGGTTGACATCATGATCTAATTAGCTATCATCATCCTTTTCTTAAAAAAAAAATGGAAAAGAAATATATACTTAATTACTAAAAGCTTTGTTCAACTTTAAATTTTATACAGAATAAAAACATTTTTAAAAAGTTTTTTTTTTTTTTAATCTTTTTAAAAGAAGCCGACGTCGCAAGCGATAAATATGGATCGTCGACTTTTTAGCCCAATCAACAGGACAGAGTAGGCGTGAAAAAGCTGGTCGATATGCATCCAAATGGACCATATAAAAAGCAGTGAAATAATCGTGGATATTATATGACACGACACATACATATATTTAATTAATCTTATGACGCTTAAACCAATATCCATGGTAAATTCACACTAATATGAAGCATGTTCGAGTTTTGTTTTTGGAGATGAAGGGACGTCGACGATCGATCATGAGTACTCGTTTCTAAAGGAAATCGAAATTCTAGTTTGCAGTCCCTGTACGTGCTGATCTCACTAGACTCATGATTTGCAGTTCTTTTTAATCAGACGTCCACCATATAGTTCTCTATTACACAAGGCACTCATGCACCAGTTATCTCATATTATGTTTCTTCAAAAGTGAATATATATATATATATATATTGTAGGATAGATTATATCTGCCTCCATATATATACAATTCATAAAATAAATCCAGAATTATATATAATATAGATGATAGAGTACTTACTCGTCCATATCGACCAGAGGGATCAATTTCAACGTATCCAAGCTGCTGTTCCACGGCTCCATCAGCACATGACGATCCTCCTGTCCGTGCCTTGTACATGGCTATTTTCCTAGAATACTTTCTCGATCTATTACTATATATAGTACTGATATATGTAATAGGGTTAGACAATAAAAGATGAAAGCAAGCGAGCGAGCTAGTTGAGATGGATGCTAGATCCGAGGCTTTCCTTCATGGTTTTCGTAGGAGAAGACACCGAACAACAACCAGAAAAGTCTCGAGTAATCTACGCTTAGCATAATCCAAGCCATTTCCACAACCCCACGTGAGAACTTGTATTCCTTAGTAACCATTTGTCTCATACAGAATGACAGTGAGAGTGAGGGAGATATATATCCTAGATTTCTTGAGACAGGAACAAAACTATGCTGAAATTAAGAAAGTTGAGTGGTTGTGGTAGGGAAGAGACTGTTAAAGACTGTTTTCTTGTCAGCACAACGAAGAAAAAAAAAAAAAGCCTTTTTCTCCTCTTTTTTTTGTGTGGACTAAGGTGTTATTGAGTACAAACTGAGAAGATGTTTGTGGAGGAAAATTATCTGTAAAAGTAATTAGAAACTGACATGATCGTGTATGGGGCTTGAAAGTACTGGACGTCTAAATTTGAAGAATCTGTGGCCACGCTTTGATAGACCCATTTGTGGATGTGGGAGCAATCCGAAAATTAGATTCCAAGGAGAGACACAAACAGAAATCTGTGGGGGAAGAAAATGGGGATGGAGAGATATAGAGGCTGAAAAGTTTGGATCGATAGATAGATAGATGTGGGTTTGAAGACAAAAAGAAGAGTTAAAGAAGAAAGAGGGGGTGGTGTGGATGGTTATATCGTATGTGGGGTTGTGGGGTCCTCTCGACTCCTCGGCCAGATAACGGAGCTGACAGAGTAGTACCTAGTTGTCCTCCAAACCCTAAACAATAACTATAATTAATGATCATATATAATTAGGTGTTTAATAACATTAAATGGCGTTTTTGTTACATTTGATACATTGTTTAATCGCAGAAGGTTGATTAATTCAACGGAACCCAAATTCGACAGTTGTGATCATCCTCATTGTTTACGTTGTTTACGAGCACCCTCATTAGCATGTTGGTCAAAATTTAAATTATTTGTATAAAAAGACCAATATTAGATTAGATAAATTTAAAATATTTTATATTTTTGTTACAGTAATTAGCTAAATATGAAATACTATATTTATTCACCAAAGATTAAAATACTACTTTCTCATCATTATAATATAATTTATTAATTTAATTATAATATAAAATATGATTTTTATATGATTTTGAGAATTAAATGACATTTGAAAATCTAATTTTTTTAATATTAATTTAATTATAAAATAATTATTAATACTATTAAATTTGTAGAATTATAAATTAAAAAAATTAATTTAATAATATTTTATTATTATATAAAGAATGAATGACTAATTCAATGTGATGATTGAATTTAAATAAAATGGGTAAATGCAAATAAGTATGATATTGGTTAAATTCTAAATATAAATTTAGTCAAACTAACGAGGATGCTCTAATATATTTATATAGGTCGAGTTTGAGAAATAATTTGACCCAATCCAAACTACAAATGATGACAGTAATTAAAGGTTGGAATAAAAATAAGATAAGAGTTTTACTACGTACAAATAAAGTCATATACTAATTTACGTACCAATACTGATTCATTCATATTCAAAATTTAAATTAGCATTGTTTTCAATAAAATCTACTTTTTGACCAATCATATTAAATTGATGCACATATTATTACATAGTTGTACTTGTAACTAAATTTTTCTACAAGATAAAGCCGTCTGTCAATCATCTTATTTAGTTATATATATATATAAATATATATGGGGAAGAGAGACGGACTGATGTTGCGGTAAAATTGATCCATGATCAATTCTGCTAGCTCAACTAATGATCAGAATTAAGCAGGTCTTAAATTCGAAAAAGAGTTATTCACTCATTGGATATATATATATATATATACATATATATATATATATATATGCAGATTCTAGATAGAAAAAAGCTTCTTGCAACCTTATGGAGGAATCACCGTGCTACCATTGTCCACGTGGGAAAAATAAAACGATGTGTTTCGTTTACAATTAAAGTGCATTTTCTTCTCCTTCTCCTCTGGCTCATTCTTTTCAACCTCTCACTTCTCCATCCTTCTTCCATTCATTTTCCCCCTTCTCACTTACAAGCATTGTCTATGTCCAGGCCATCTTGCCCGACATGAGCGAGCAGGTGCTCATCAACCAAGAGCAACTTTTGGAGGTTTTTAGGTCCTTCGATTACGACGGTAACCACTACATCACGGAGGCCGAACTCACTTGTTCCATGGCCAAAATGAGTTACCCTTTAATGTATGAGCTGTTCGAAATGGTGTATGAGTTCAACACCAATGGCGACGACATCATTAGCTTTAACGAATTCGCTAAAGCTATGGGCTGAATTTTTGGTCTCCTTGACCATAAATTCGTTCGACATACTATATCTGGCATCCTTCCATAGTGGTTTGACTTGGTCTCCTTGATCATAATTTCTCTACATTTAATTGATTAATTAATTTTTCTTTCTTTGGGCATTTTTCTATCTTCTTCCTTTTCGTTGAAATGAGTTTCAATATTTGTGAACGAAAATTTTAGTCTGGCGTCTTCTTCCCAAGTTTTAGTTGACAAAATGAAAAATGAAAGATGGAAAGAATGAAATGCTTCTTCCCGAGTTTTACTCAAAGAACGAAATAATGAAAAACTTTAATAATACCTCTTCTCAGATATCTTTTTCTCGAGTTTCAATCGGCTTCTCAAATTTTTTTTATTTTATTTTTAATTTTTGATAGATGCTAACATAGTAAGATCGGTTACACAACGGTTGTACCTAGCAGAATTGTTCCAGATATACTGTCATTATATATTAGTTATGCATGTCATGTGTGCATACATTTATTTTCATACTAACATTTGAGTGTGCGTTTTCAAATAAAGATCAATGGTTATCAAATGATTCAACAATCGAGAGCAATTTACTTACAGAGTTGTTAAAAATTTTCTAGAGGACAAAACCCTAAATCTATATTTTATCTTCCCTCTCATTTTTTTTAATTGTAGAGAAAAACCAGGTACTACACGTATATAACTTAAAGCACTGATTGTCATATTACCAAGCAAAAACGAAGTTACTGTTAAAATTGGGTACTACATATACCTCCCTTCACATTTTCTTTTTATTTGTCTTTCTATTTCTTAATTTTCTCCTTTATTTTTTTTATTTTTTATTTTTATTTTTACCAAACTAAGTTTCCATTGAACAGCTCAAAAAATATCTATTTGCCTAAAAACGAATATGTGGATGCAATCTTTTGGCAATTTAATTTGACTTATGATGTTTAATTATCTTTTGTTCTTGTCTCTTTTGCGGTAATTAAGAAAAATTCCTTACACTTGTTTTCTAAATTATGACATTAGATATGATCAATCACGTACGTACGTACACTTATATATGTTTATTATATATTAATTCACCATAAACTACAAGTTTTTATGCTTTAATTGCCTAAATTTATAGAAGCATGAATATTATGGATAGTTTTAGGCACAATAATATTAAGGGGCCGGATCGAAAGCTCGATATTTAATCATGGATTCTCAGCTAATTATCCACGCACATTTCTAGCGAGTTGGAGCCGTCAAGCATTGTGGAGTCACTACAAGAAAAATAGACAATTGCGATCAATTTATAGTAACGAAAAGACTATTAACAACCAATTTTGATTGTTAATAGTCTTTAATAATCTTTTCGTTGCTATAAATTGATTGCAATTGCCTGTTTTTCTTATAGTGAGTCTTTTTATTTTATTTTATTTCAATTTTTGGCTACGTTTTGTGGATTCATTGATATAGATAAATATAAATATATATATATATATATATATATATATATATATATATATATTGTACAGATCACATGTACATGGTAATAAGCTGTTGACCAACCACCACTTGTTCATTTTCTTGGATTCTCATTTTTAATATATAACATCCAAAGTCTTTCTTCCAGCGATAGTACCATAATTATAATTTGGTCTGAATAATTTTTATAATTAGTAATAAAACAGATACGTACCGTTCCCTTTTTTAAAAAAAATCTTTGTGTGTATATATACAAGCCTCTTGCTATGAACATCATAATTATAATTATACAAAGTTTATAAGTTGTTAAACGAGTTGATGTGGAAGACATTATTTACGTTAATTGTGTTATATACGTGTTAAGGATGTGTTTTACACCACTAATCGTACGGATGACCTACAACTAACAAAGGGATGACACCGGTTACCCTAGAGACACTCCGATGTCAAAATTAGAATAATAATATTAGAGTAAATATATGTAGAATATGAAGTAAATCAAATTCCGAATTTCTTATCTCATATAGACTATTTATAGAGGTTATTTTCTTGGAGTGATAGAAGTTCAATTAGTTTTGTGTAGCATTTTCTTTTTTAGGAGTCTGAGCCTCTCTCCTATTAGGAATTTGAGTCTCTCTCCTCTTAAAAGTCTAAGGCAACATGTCTTATCTTTTGTTGACTTTATCTCTTAACTAAATTATAGGCTGTGGGTTTAATTACTAGAGGGTACAAATATCCCTTCCAGTTACCCTGCTAATTTTATTTATACTGCCACATAAAAAATTAAATATTTTGCATTCCCTGCACCTGCCTTTTACTTCGTTGGCTCGTGGGTGCCTGCTTGCTTTTGCTTTCCCCTACCGTGCTGAAGATCCATACTAGTTAGTGTATGGGTGTCTCCATGCTCTTGGAAAGCCTTAGAAGACCTTGAGAATCTTTAAGTCAATAATCTGCAAAACAAATTTTGAAAATTGGTCTCTAGTTTCCTGTGTGATTCTTGGTTTTCTATCCGTTTTGTGCTAAGCGATGAAGAGCTCAGCTTGGAGAGATAGGCTAGAGATGTACTCGACCATATTAGGTGTGAACGTGGAGCTTGGTTTTGAGTTTGTTTATTTGTGCTGATGTTTGATTGTAAGATTGTTTATTGTCGTCAAAAAGTGCATATTTCTATGATTGGTTTCTTGTGTGTGTTTTTGTGATCGTTTTTATTCTTTATTCTTGTTGGTGGTAGTGGATTTTCTGCCCATTGGTGTAAATTGTTGTTGGTGTTCTTGTTTTGTTATTGGTTTTTGTGGTTGTAAACCGCACTTAAGTGGTCAAGAATCTCATTGACTCCTGGGTCCACATTAGGCAATTGCCGAGCCTGTTGACTCATTCCCAAAGGAAACCTACGTGATGCGGTTGTGGAGCTCAGTGGCTTGTTCCCGTTGGCGACGGTTGTGGCGCAAGCATAAGCACTCGACGTTTGCTGGAGAAGAAGATGTGCTTGTATTACTGTCCAGGTGAGATAGGGGCTTGACCTTTCCTGCCTGTTAGCCCGTCACGAGGGAGGGAGGTTGGGCAGTTTGATAACTTTTCTCGCTTGTTAGCTTTCAGCGAGGTGTGAGTGGGGTCTAGTGATCACTGACCTTTCCCTTTTTTGTGGGCACCGCGAGTTTTAAACTTGACACTGTTGGCTAATTGTTGGGGGGTCGTGGGGATGCTTGACCTCCATGCCCTTTTTTGTTGCACCGCGAGTTCTTGACTCGTCTTTGGTGGCTAAGTAGGGGGGTCGTGGAGTCTCTTGACCTCCACGTCCATTTGGCTACACCAGTTCTTGACTTGTTTTTGCTGGCTAAGTATGGGGGTCATAGGGTCTCTTGACTTCCACACCCATTTAGCTATACTACAAGTCCTTGACTCATCTTCAGTGGCTAAGTATGGAAGTTGTGGGGTCTCTTGACCTCCATGCCCATTTAGCTGTACCGCGAGCTATTGACTCGTCTTTGGTGGTTAGATGTAGGGGTCGTGAGGTCTCTTGACCTACATGCCCATTTGGTTGCACCGCAAGTCCTTGACTCATCTTTGGTGCTTAAGGGGATACTTGACTGCATTATTGTAGCGGGAAGCTGAGTGATTGCCCTATGAAGTTTTCACAAAAAACCACATAGGTTAGTGTAATATAAATTACAAGTTTGAGATTTGTAAACTTGAACCATTTTGCTAGAGTGTGGTGAAGGCTAGTGACGCATAGGCGATGCTCATGAGCAGCCATGCTTTGGCATTAATGAAAGCTTTGGATGCCCGCGATACCAAACGGTCTATTCTGATGAAGACAAATTAAGATACCTATGAGGGGTTTAGTAAGCAGAATTCCGGTCATGCGGGTGATTTCAAGCAAAGTATATTCTAGAGCAATTTGATTGCTACTTTCCATTTTTCTCGATTGGGATTATTCGCTGTTGAATGATTTTTGCATGGACAAATTTTCCATCCTTTAGTGCTTTAGCAATAATCTTGCATGGTTGAGACTACTAAACTTTTACTCGCTGTGAGACATTGGTCTTGTTACTCGCTTATAAGAGTTGGTCTAGTTGCTCGCTTAGAGGTGTTGGTCTTGTTGCTCGCCTAGAGGAGTTGGTCTAATTTGGAAATAATGAAACTGCTTTCATTGCCTGCCAAAAGGTGCTGTTGGTAATGTACGCAGCTAACGACCAAGAGTTATCTCTACACTTGTGGAAATCTGGCGTGGTGTTGCCCACCATAGGGGTGGCGAGATGCACTACAGTTGAGGCTAGTTGCTGCACGTTGGTCGTTGCACATTGGAGGTGTTGTGTGCTTGTTGTTTGCCATAAGGATGGCGAGATCGTGGGTGAGCACATGGGGGGCGGCGAGGTGCTGGTGAATTGTTGCCTACCATGTGAGCAACTCGACATTTCCTTTCTGTTGACTGCCATTGTGGGTTGCTTGAGATTGTCTCCATGAGCGAGGAAATATCTAGCAAGTACAAGGTTTGTGAGCGTGGCGAGGAACTTCCACAACGTGGAGCATAGGTGGGCCTGGCAAGGAGCTTCTGATACGTGAAACCTAGGTCGCCATGGGGCGGCGAGATGTTGTACCGAGTGAGGCTTATTACTGCTTCCCATGAGAGTGGTGAGGTGTTGTATGTCGGTTGTCACAACTTAGTTGCCATGAGGCAACCAGGAGCTTTGTAGTGTGAAACTTTGGTCGCCGTTGTGTGAAACATTCTCCATGAAACTGCCTGTTTGTTGCCCATTGGAGGTGCTATGTTCTAGTTGTCTGTTGAGGAGCGCAAGTCTTGTCACCTACCAAGGGGCACTGGTCTTGTCGCCCGTTGAGGGGCGCGCATGTCTTGTTGCCCGCCGAGGGGCATGTACATGCAGTATAGTTCTCTCTCTCTCTCTCTCTCTCTCTCTCTCTCTCTCTCTCTCTCTCTCTCTTACCATGCTCGCTCTTCTGGATTTGCCTCTTTCTTGATCTCTTCTAGTAAATCTTGGTGCTATCCAACTTCGCTTCCTATCTCCTCTGCCCCAAGAGAGCCTATAACGTGTCTTTAGCATTCATAAAATCCTCTGCTCAATCCATAAACTCTCTTAAGGTGGATGGAGCTCTCCTGGCTAACTCCGCCATGAACGAGTTTCAGGGCCAAATGCCCCCAGTAGAGTAGCCAATGTGATATTCTCATCGTGGTCATCCATAGTGAGTCTTTCTTTGTTGAAGCGCATCATATAGACTTTCAAGCTTTCTCTCTCTTTTTGTTTTATGGTTAGCAGATAGGTGGCTGGTCTACGGTGCCTTCTACTTATCATAAACTGTGTAAGGAACTATTTTGCCAACTCCTCAAAACTTCTAATGGATCCAGGACGTAAAGTCCCAAACCAGCCTCGCGCTATTCCTTTCAACCTCAATGGAAAAGCACGACAAGCAACTTTACCGAGAAAACAATAAAGTGTCATATGTGTCTAGAAATTTTCAAGGTGATCAATGGGATCCATGGATCTGTCATACAAGTCGATCTGCGACACTTTGAATTTGGACAGTAGGAGTACCGCCATGACTTCCTCGCTATGAGGAAGATTTGTACGAGTGAGCAACTACTCCATTAGAGAGGAACCACCTATCCTATTTGCCATCTCCTCACACTTGTCAATCAGACTGCCTAGTTCATCGTGCATCATTTTCTTCTCTATCTCTTTGTTGTTTACACCTTCTGCAATATGCACATCTCTTTCAACCTGCCTGTTTTGGATAGGACGGGGGCTGTCTTTTTGCCGTTTCAACTTTTCGTTCTCTTTTTGCAATTGCTCAACAACTGTCGTCTCCTGCTTCAATTTTCTTCAGCTTCTACCAACCTCGTCTCTACATTCTCCATGCTTGCTTCTGGATCATGGTTTGTGTGTGATCGCATAATGGTTGGCATGTGAAAATCACATTGAAGTCTATAGAGATCCCACAAACGGCACCACTGTTAAGGATGTGTTTCACACCACCAATCATACGGATGACCTACAACAAACAAAGGGGTAGTATTGGTTGCCCTGAGGACACTCTGATGCCAAAGTCAGAATAATAATATGAGGGTAAGTGTATGTAGAAGATGAAGTAAATCAAATTCTGAATTTGTAGCTCCTGTAGGCTATTTATAGATGTTATTTCCTTTGAGTGATACAAATTCAATCAGTCTTGTGTAGCATTTACCTTTTAGGAGTCTGAGTCTTGCTCTTATTAGGAATCTGAGTCTCTTTCCTCTTAGGAATATAAGACAACTTATTTTATCTCTTTTTAATTTTATCTCTTAGCTAAATTATAGACTGTTGGCTTGATTACTAGAGTGTACAAATATCCATTCTAATATCTATATTAATAAATAGATTTACACATAGATATATTAATATGTGTCTCATAATCTATATATTGTTATGAACTGAATGAAAAGAGAGAGTTTCAAGAGATTGAGAGAGAACGGGAGATGAGATTCTCTTATTGATCTGTATCTCATATAACATCAATATACCCATATATATAGGGTTACAAAAGAGACTATGCTTTAGACGACTAGCACTATACATTTGACGGCTAGCTCACTATGCTTTTGACGACTAGCACTATGCGTTTGACGGCTAGTTAAATGTGGTCATACAATTCAAGATGGTTTATAACACTTCCCTTTTGGATGACCATATTTAAAGAATATGCCTCGTTAAAACCTTGCCAAGGAAAAATCCTATGGGAAAAAACCAATGGCGAAGGAAAAAGAGTACAGTATTCATGTGTATCGTCGAGTGCTTTAGGATTGCCTCATTAAAACCTTGCAAAGGAAAATCCAGTGGGATAAAACCTTAACGAAGGAAAAAGAGTACAATCAGCACAAGTCTTCAAGACATTACTTCCCCTGAAAAGTGCATGATAACATGCCTTCAAACCTCCGCATTCCAATGTTCTGCATAATCTTCTTAAATGTTGCAATTGGTAATACTTTAGTGAATAAATCTGCCAGATTTTTACTTGACCGTACATTCTCGATATCAATTTCAACTTTCTTCTCATGAATTGCAATGATCTTCTTGTGTGTATCTGAAAGATAACTTGCATCTGTACTTCCAACTAACTGTGGACTTGATCCATGTTGATAAAATAATCACAACTGGATCTTTCTGCTCATCACTACTCTTCTGTAGTTGTACTCTTCTGGAGTTCTTATAAATAAAACAGTTAGTAGAGAATTCATCAAGATTAAACCGCTAACCTCATTTTTCAATAAAAAAAAAACGGTGGCCAGCCTTTTAAGATCAGACAAGCACCGCGGATTTTCAACTCTTCTGTAGGTGTCAGGCATGCTGTCAGGTACCACAGCTGTCAGACGTGTTGTCAGACGCTGTAGAGCTATGAAGCTATATTCCATCTCTTTTCTCTTGCTTCACGAGAGATGCTGTATCATAATTTTCTCTATAAAAGAGATATTCAGCTCATCTTTATTCGCATCTCATCTTCTTCACTTTTCTGTAATTATACTGCATTTTTACTCTGCAATCTCTTTCTACATTTTTATCCTGCAATCTCTCTCTACAATGGTTCAGTAATCTTCTCAGGGTCAATATATGAGGTATTCTGCACCTCGTTCATCAGATGTTCCTGCTTCTACCACAGGTGCTATCATGCAATATAGTAATGATCTGACTAATAAGTCAGATAATGAAGCTATCTATGAGCTTGTGAGTCTCGGTACCCAATACTCATCATCCATTGTCGCATTTTCTCAGCGACTATAATCCAGAACTTGTGGAGTTGACAATCTCCACGAGAATATTGATATACTTCAGCAACTTCTTCTGGAATCCAACATGAAGATAAGAGCAATAAAGCAAGAGAATAAGAATTTAAAATCCTTGCTTAAATCTTCTTTTCGATTGCCCACCCCTTTAGATAGGGATGCCATGCAAATTCTTGAAGAACAAGAGCGTTTGAAGAATGAGGCAAAGTGCCTTAAATTTCTGTAATTTTTGCTTCAAGATAATAAAATAATTATTTCACAAATATGCATATTTGTGTATCTATCATCTGGTAGATATTCTGTGTGCTCCCTTTTATTTCTTCTTTAATAATGCACACTTCTTATCAAACCCATAATATGAATCTGAATACTAATTGTATTTAAGAGATGATATTTAATAATATCATCCATCTTCCCCTTGAAGCCGCAAGGGTTTCAGATTTATATTTCAAATATGTACAGTTTTTATGAGCTCTTCTGCAGTCTCAATGACATTTAAATCATTGCAATAATAGCTTGTTTCCATTTGCGTTTGGATTGTTTTAGATCATATAAAGATATTTGAAACTTGATAGAATACATATTTCCAGATGTATTCATATTAGAAGCTTCAGACATTTTCTATCTTTCAGGGATTTTCATATATATATCATAATCCAATGATCCATATAAATATGCAGTTAATTATGCATATCCAAACTCTCGGTAACTTTCAAACTAATAAAAATCTCAATATGATTTCAACCACTTTAAAATCATATCAATATTGTTTATTTGAGAAACTAACTTGTGATTTCTATATCACATTTTCATATTAAAAGTTTCAGACTTTTTATATCATGTATATAAATATCCACTGATATTTAACAAAAATACCTCTTTAGGTGTTTGGACTTCAAGTCTATATTTATCACATTTTATTTTGTGATATCAATTCTGCAGGAATTGAGAAACTGACTCATGATTTATATATCACATTTTTATTTCCTTTCCATAAATACCTACTGATATTCAACAAGCATCACCTCTTTAGGTGTTTGGACTATAAGTCCCGATGCATCATATTTTACTAGTGAATCAATTCTACAGGAATTGTTTCTTTCAAATTTGGCCAATATTTTACGTCGTATTCTTCGACAATTCTTGATTCACTTTCATCATTACTTCTGGTAATGTCAATTGCCATCTCATATGGAAATACGTTGTCGACAACGATTTTATTTCTATCCATAATTTCTCCAATATTCATGAAATGTAACGAGATCTCGTTATTTTCAGGTACCTGTCTCTCTTCAAGGGAAGACATTTTCATGAAAAACATCTTTAGGAGGCACTCTTCAAGAGTTTATATAGGAGAATTTTATACAGAGAATTTGGATGGACTTTTTTACTTGTTTTGTGGGTATGGCCTTTTCAGGAGCACCAAATTATTTGTGCCTTTCTCTTTTGAGATGCTCTATCTTTTGTATCAATAAGTCTCACATGCTTTTTGACATGTCTTTAGACTGCTGAATTTCTTAATTGTCCTACAGGAACTTCAATCCTCGCTGGGATTTTAGCAGCTAGAATATGAGACATTTTTATCTTATTGCATCCAAAATTTAATTATCATCTGAACTTCTGGTTCACATCAAGATAACGTCGAATTATTTCATCTTATTTGCTTCTGACAAATTTTTCTTTCCACTTCTGGTGGTAAGACTTTATAATAAAAGAATCTCCTGGTTGTTTTATGGACATCCATATGAAAATCATTCGACTTATCGTAATTGATTTTGGATGATCAAGATAACCATGAAAAGATACAAATATTTTGAATCATATCACCTTTTGATGTATCATAATATTTGATTCAATAATTGTATAATATCATCTCAAAGAGAAAGCTTACAGCTTTTCCAATACGAGCTTCTGGCCCGAAAAGATATTCATTATCACGTCCAATCTCTTAGTTTCTTTGAATAAAACGCATCATTCTTTTCACTTCAGGGAATAGAATGATATAAATTCATTATCATTCACTTCAGGGAATGATGTAGATCCAGTAAGACGTGACTAATGATTCTTATCAAAAGCTCATTATTTTACTTAGTCACTAAAAGATCAGATATAAATTTAGAATATATTGTGAACATTTGCATTTCGTATTGCTACTTCAGGAACATACTCGACATTGCTACTTCATGAGCATATTCGAGACGTTCATTCAAATATATATTCTTTCCACAATTTCAATTATGCAACTTCAGGTGCATAAATCATAATGATTTAGGGCGATCCTTCAGGGATACTTCATTTTCATGCTCAGATAAATCATATCAATAATTCATAACAAATATAAAAAGAATAAATAAAACTTGTATCTGAACTATGTGAATAAAATTAATCACAGATATAATTGATATGTAAATTATGGAAATTTTCATTCACCAATACTTACTTTAAAGATTTCAAATGATATATTAAAAAAACTTACTTGAAATAGAAGATTACTATCTTCAGTATCATCTGAACTTTCGTGCACTGTAAAAATTAGTAAGATTGAAAAAGATCACAGTACATAACTTCTGTCTGAAAAACTAAAATTATTAGTCAAACATGTCAAACTAATCATTAAAAAAAATTTTACCTCTATCTCTTATAAAGAAGAGATCAGTCAACTATTATTACAATAATAGTCGTAATCACTTCTTAAATCCAAAACCTGATTATTCATATTTATCATCCATAAACACCCACCAACCATTGACTAGTGCACCTTGAGGGCCCCACTTGCAGCCCACCCACCTACCTTTCACAGTTCTTTAGGTGGTGTTGTTTGAGCGTGAGAAATATGTACTATTTCAATAGGCCTTCAACGCATCTTTTCTTTTATACCTGCACTTTTTCAAAATATAAAAATATAAGATAGAAAAATATAATAATATAAGAGAAGAGAAGTCATAACGAGCGGCTTCTTCCAGCAACCCATTTTTGACTTTTATGCCAAGTTCCTTTTCTGCCATAGAATCACAAAAATCAACATTTGCGACATGTTTTTTGACTGTGCGGGCATTCTCAAGCTCCCACTTGGTTAGCGCGTGGGTCTCATGTCAGATTTTATAGAATCGCAATTCCTTACACAAATGAAGATCACCAAGAGGTAGCAGTAGAATCCTAGCGCCCCTGGAGATATGCGCCTTGTAGGAAATGGCCCAAGCATATCGGACCGAACTGATAGCTCATAAGGAACAGCTCATCCTCTTTCCTCGTGTTTCTCGAGAACCGTGATTGAGAAAGATAGGGGCCTCTGGGTCTTTTGAGGTTTCCATCGTTCTACTTTTTCTCCTTCAACGCAAGTTCTGAAGGAATTTGAAATAGTTCTACAGCAAAAACGGAGCTAGATATATATATAAATATATATTCCAATCAAAATGATATTAAAATCTGGAAGTAGCAGTTCTCGTTCCGTTTCAATTGACTGGAAAGCTTTGTTACTCCCTCGCAATACCCTGTTGAAAATGGAATCGTTGTTCCCTGCAACTTCCTCCCTCTGAAATAAGTTTCCTCCACGTTCAAGCCTTCAACCTCAATCCCAGCGGATCTGGGCTTGAAAAAGTCAGAAACAGAGCAAGGTCCGTTGTACTTGATGGTACACGGAAGCTGGTGGACCTTACCGCTCAGATCCACCAATTCAGAGTCGTCTCCGCCGATCGTTTCGAAGTTGGAACTTTGGATGAAAGTCACGTACAAGAGTTTTCCAAATTTAGAGATCAAGTTTTTTTTTTTTTTTTTTTTTTTTTAATTTTGCTCAAGGGACTTGATCTTATCGGACTTCACGAGACGACCGATCTTCGTTGATGATAACAGTAAGACGCACAAGAAGATCATGCAGGAGTGGAGGATTCTAGATAAGAACCTCCTGGAGTCGGTCTTCATGTTTTCAACCGGAACAAGATCAGACCTTGAACGATCTTTTTCGTCATCGTTAGAATCGGATTTTGGCAGAGATTGAGCCCGTAAGAGATTTTGGAATCATGGGCGTCGACGGAGGAGGTCCCGGAATCAAGCTTGAAGGAGAGGGCGCCGGAGCCGTCGGAAAACGGGTCCTTCTTCAAGGCCTTCAGGAAATTCAGTCGTCTTCGAGCGACAAGCTGAGACCCTCGTGGAGCCATTTCTAAATAACCTCACACTTCCTCCATTGGATTCCTTGCCAGATCCAGATTGGAAGGAGAAAGCAGATTTCTTCCGGAGCTTCCCGAGGCCTCGTCAGCTAGATCCCGCACGTCTAGATTAACTTCGATCTGGTTGAGTTAAAGGTCAACCAGTTGTCTGGACGTGAGTTCTTTCTGGGAGGAGGCGCGCTGGATGTCGTCGATGGTGGGTATCTGATTTCTGAAGAAGACGGAATGGCAGCCAGCGTGCTAGTAGTTAAAGCTCGTGCTGATAACGTGTTATGAACTGAATGAAAAGAGAGAGTTTTAAGAGATTGAGAGAGAACGGGAGAGGAGATTTTCTTATTGATCTATATCTCATATAACATCAATATACCCATATATATAGGGTTACAAAAGAGACTATGCTTTTGACGATTAGGACTATACATTTGATAGCTAGCTCACTATGCTTTTGACGACTAGCACTATGTATTTGACGACTAATTAAATGTAATCATACAATTCAAGATGATTTATAACATATATATATATATATATAATATATTTATTTCTCGTCAAAATATTTCAGATAAACTATTATATATAGGAATCTTAAAAGTCTTAACTTTAAGTTTTTTATTTTTATGAATTAGTCTAACTTTTAATTACTCGACAAAAAATGCACAAAGCTTTTGGAAAGAGTCCCACCACTTATTTTATTCTTATCCTTTCTCACAATACGTGACGCCTGGCCCTAATTAATTTAATTTCAACGATCGCACTCGCATATGAAAAGCCATCATTGGTCCAAAACATATATATATATATATATATATATATAACAATGGATATTAATATTAGAAAGTTTTTATATATGTTGAAGTCACTGACTTTATAAGAATTTTAAATTATTTACATTTTAAAGTCGTTTAGTGGGCAATAATTGAGAAAGTATGCTGTCAAGAAGTACACGCGTTAACAGAGACAAAAGGATTGGCAATTGAAATAGGTGGACCCATTATGATGGGTGGCCTTGTGTACACATCATCACATTTGACACGGCACAGCGTTTTTTTTTTTTTTTTTTTTTTTTTTTTTTTTTTTTTTTTTTATTCTTTTCACTTTTATCTCTTTTTTTTTCTTTTTTTTTTTTTTTTTTTTTTTTATGAAATCGTTGTTTCATAAAATTTCTAAACTTTCACTTAGATATGCCCAAAGTTTAGAATTTATAATGTATTTAAGACAACTCAAAATAAAAATAGAATTTGGCGCACATTTAGACTACGCTTGAATTGTAAGACTATCTCAAATTACTTAATATAGCTTCTATTCAAATATACAATTTATTTCATTTAAAATAACTTTATTTTTTTCGTCTTAACTCAATACTGTTTATTGAAACGATTTTTATTCGTAAAACATATGAATAAAATAATTATTCCATCACTACGATAACAAATTAATTATTGATTGAATTCACTATTTTTTTAACCTATTTCATACATCCTAACACATTTCAATAGAACTCACAAAATCCACTCAAATATCTTAACTCACTATTATTTACAGATAAACTCACATCATCTAAGATACTCTTTACATCCAAATGGACCCTTAGTATCATCCACTAATTTGCCTTATTATACGAGTTAGTTTACATAAAGTCCTTAAATGGGGACTACTTATATTTCATACTCTTTTTTAAATGATATTTTTTATTATTATTATCATTCATCAATAAGACTGCACACGTAGTCTCCACTTAAGATTACAAATAAAATTTCTCTTACAAAATAAAAGAGCGAGATCAATTATAGTGTTATCCAATTTTTAAATATATATATTTTTTCACGGATAGAATCGAAACTCATCGAAGTTACCAAGATTGTTTCAAATAATCTTATATATGTTCATTTAGCACTGACAATATTAACATTTTTCGTTATTTTCGGTTTATATAATTATTTTGTTAAGTTTGTGTGGGTTGATCCGGTTTATTTATTACCCTGCGTAAATTTTGCATTGGGGGATTAGTTTATTTGATCGGAATACAGACAGAAAGGATCTAATTAATAAGTTTTGTAAACTTAAGAAGTAAATTAAGAAGCCTTTATAAAATCACAAAGGGACAGTTTTAACACAAACTTCAATGGTATTATTATTATTATTATTATTATTTTGTTATAATGAAAGCAAGATCGCCAGAAAGAGATTATATAACGTGAGTTGAATAGCGACTTCATATAATGGTGGGCAACTCAGATTGAACAAAAATACCTTTGTCAATAGTTCAAATCTTTTGCGCGGACCTCTCGCGAAGAATTTTGGAATCTCCAATACATGTTCTAGCCTGTGATCGCAATTCTGCCCGCCACCATATCAATGCCAATAGTTTCCCCCATTACAATTAAGAGAAATGATATTTGCAATTGTAGTTGTGCAAGCGACGTGCAGTCGCTTTGAAAAAAATAAATTAATATAAGACCCACATGAAAAAAAAAAACTAACTTTTTAATCGTGGACCCTACTCTTTTTCAAAACGATTGCGCGGCGTTTGCAATTCCACGACTGTATGTAGCATTGCTCTGTATTAATTATGCATCACAATTATTCACATAATAAGTGTTATGGGGTATTTTCATCAGAGCTCATAGTCTATAATATTGTCCTGGACCTATTACTTTGTAAGGTTCCATGAACTGTGGAAACGTCGATCCGAGCCTAGAAAGGCTCCCTCTGGTAACCTGGAGCAGGTTCCAGACCCATGCGAGTTGGGCAGGCTCCAAATCCGTGCAAGTCAAAGGTAATTATCAACATTGAGATGTGACGTTGCAGAAGGACGCGGAAAACCATGATCGGGAAAAAGAGGAAGAGACGGCACTAGGCAACTCTGTCAGAGAACCACGCCATATTAAATGACTGACACCAAAAAAACTACGCCGCATTAAATGCAACATGACGGTGAAGACTCCGAGGGGAGGCATCCCTCTACCCCAGGACACAGGGCATAACCCACCTAACCTAAAAGATCAATTATAAAAGTCGTCCAGAACTACGAGAAAAGGGATGTTGAACCCAAGTTTGTTGTGAATTAGATTCTATTGTTGTCTTATTCTTTAAAGTATTTTGATCTCTATACTAACTTTGGCATCAAAGGTTCCCCAAGCCACTGCAAGGCCACCCCTTTCTTGCCTTAAGATTCGGCTCAAGTGAAGACCTGGTTCGGCTAAACGATTCAGTCAAATGGCGTACAAAACACAACATTAACAATAAGAATAAGCATATCCCACATTAAGTCTACCATATTCTACCCATGCAAAAATAATGAGACTACCCACAAGAGTAAATTTATATATACTTGTCCATGTAGAGGATAAATGACATACTAAGATTTGTCTTCCAAATGATCAAAGCCTCATTTAAAAACTCATCTCATCTCTTTTCTAAATATCAATCAAATAAAAATATTTTTTAATTTCAAATCTTCAATTTAATTATCTAATCATTATAACTTTTTCAAACTTCTAATCAAAATACAAAAATCTTCTTGTAAATCAAATCCTATCATTAAACTCATCTCATCTCTTTTCTAAATGAATTTTACTACATACAAATAAAGTCACGTACTAATCTGCGTATCAATACTGATTCTTTCATACTTAAAAGTTAAATTAACACTGTTTTCAATAAAATTTACTTTTTGATCAATCACAATAAATTGATACATATATTAGTGCACAAGTATGCTTGCAACTAGACTTTTCCTTTCTAAATATCAATTAAATAAAAATATTTTTTAATTTCAAATCTTCAATTTAATTATCTAATCATTATAAGTTTCTCAAAACTTCTAATCAAAATACAAAAATCTTCTTGCAAATCAAATCCTATCATTTTCGGCAACGACTTGTAACTAGAATAATTAATATCTTAATCATCTTTGTAAAAGCAAAGAGTACCGTACTAAAAAGAAAGAGAAAGAAGGGAGAAGTAAATTCGGATGTACTCCAATTCCAATGGTATAAGAACCAAAAGATTACTTAATTACAACTGAGCAAAACAAATTTCTATATTAAGTTACATCCGACATTAGAAACATTTTTTTTTTCTTTTTCCTTTTTGTTTTGTTTGTAATTTTTAACTACATAGAAAACAAAACCTGTGGCAAAACCAAATCTCAAAGATTCTATATTCTAGAATCTCGGTGAATCACAGCTACCAAGATTGAAGAGGGCCCAAAAAAAAAAAAAAAGCAATTAGTAGAATGTACATGCTTTTGAGCAACAAAGAGGAAAAGGAAAAGGGACTCCATTTTTGAGCTTCCAAATGAATATGAAGCAGGCCATATAGGTTGAGAGCCCAGGTATGGGTTATGCTTTGTTAGCGTCTACTTCTCTAATCATTCAAAATCTAACCATACATACAAACCATCATTCTTTCTCGCTGCAGTCAGCCAGATAAAGGTGGGAAATCATCCTCATCTTTCAAACGGTATGATTGTACACCAATCCTACGTCCAAAACAGAGAAGCTTACATAATGAGTCCCATGTAAGTCAACTAGTGCCAGATAAAAATTTCCAAATATGATGATGTGCCCATTACCTCTCTTGATTCATATCCACTACAGTTTTTGGGCTTTGCATCCCTGGCAAAGGAAGGCTTCCACTAGAGTTTTGAGCAATTACTGCGTCGTAGTTCTTTTGTCCGCTCCTTTCTAGCAAGGATCCATCCACTGGCAGGTTCTCAATCAACCCAAATTCAACAGCTCTCTCAGACGGATGCAAAGAACCATTGGCAGTAAAGTATACCTTCCTTCCAGGAGAACCGGAGGTGTGATAGGACTTTCCACTACCATAAACAGGAAATTGTGCTTGTGCCAGCTCGAGGTTGCTTCTCACGGAATAATTAGACTCCGGGGTTAAGATGGCACGTCCATTGTTCCGAGGAGACCTTACTGGTGCTTGATTTCTTCCCCTTGCTGTCAAGGGCCTGTCCCCGTAATGATTCTGCAAAAATTTATGCATGAAAGCACTTTTAAGATAATTAGACCAGCTACGCCACTGAATGAAAAAAGCTGCATACCGACATTGAGAACAAACCAAGGCATGGGCCCCACGAACAACACAAGGTTTCCACATAAAATTTCATTAACCCCCAAAAAACAAAGATAATCAAGAGGCCTAAAGTGAGTATACCGTGTTGGGAAAATATGTCCCCGTTCCTCGTGGCTTTGGCATCTCTTCCATACCAAATACCACACAACGGGGTAATATTGGTAGGTTCATTTGGTAGAATCCTGACCGTGGGACAACACCATTGGCATTCATCTGGGGAAACAAATTCCTATTTAGCTGGACAGACTGTCGTATTATATCCCATGGCTTTTTGCCATGGAGCTGTGGAACCAATGGTGGAGACATGGGAGTAATAGATGCACTCGAGGCATGCTCATAGCACAACCTACCATAGTGCAAACTGTTAAGGTGACTCTCGTCGTCCCCACTGAGATCTGACAAAGAGTTCAAAGCTTCAGGATTCCCAGAAGTGCCATTTAACGCCCGGTAAGCAGGACGATTAGGATAAAGATCTTCTGAGGACCAAGCAACTGAGCTCAAACATGAAGGCTGGTGCTTCAACCCAGCAGACAACAAACTGTGCTTATCACTCACCAACTGGTTATTATCCAGGCCACAAGGAGTAATCAAGGCTTTCTCCTTGGGCGGTGCTTGTTGAAGCCCAGAAAAATCATTCTCAGCATAACCAGAATTTTCTGGCCATTCTTTATCTTCATGTCCCTCTCCATTTCCCGTGAATGTGTGAGAGAAGTACAGATGAGGTGCATGATGTGCTTTACCCAAAGGGGATATACTGTTCTCACGACTTGAAGGCGGGGATTTGGTAGCATCATTTGAAATTGTAAGACCCTGTATTCTGGAGGCAGCAACGTCTTTGGCATTCCCTGAAAGATGGTGTTCTGAAACTGTAATCCCATTTCCTGAACCATCAGATTCTGGTATGGAAGAGGTTGATGCAGTTGTAGTGCTTCTTTTTGGTTCATTCAAGGCTCTGCCAAAGCTCATACTGGCCCCTGATGTCTTAATCTTAGTGAGCCCACTAAGCATCAATTCCTCATAACCCAACCTACATTCCCCAGTCATGCCATTTACATACGAATGTTCTGATTCATGAATTGTCTGATCTTCTTGTGAATCTGTGTCTGAAAATAATGATGTGGTGCCAAGCATATCAGGTCCAGATGCCAGGACAAGATCCTGAACATCAGGCCTCTGCCTACTGCCGTGTCTATCCAACGTGTTAGAGAAGAACTCACGGATTTCATTGTGAATGTTTACTTCTGGCTGGGAGAGGATACGCCCAAGCTTCCGAGCACCATATGTGAAAGCACTCCTTATTCGGTAAAAGTTTCCTACAGAAGTCCATCCAGGTAATTGTTGATCAACAAAGTAATAGCAACCTCCTTGTTTGGAGCCTTCTAAATGTCAAATGTTTATGAAACTGCTGAAAAGAAAAGAAAATGTCCAAAATTTGAACCCACATATCATTCTATGACTTTATCAATACGCCCCCAACTCAAAACACAAAAACATTCACACTTAATCTTCTTACTTATGACATTATTCAAAATGTTAATCTCTCCTTTGTCACGTGATGTCACCAAAATATGTTGGGTTCCATGTAAAAAATTCCCCCAGAAAAAATCGACTTTGTTTTTTTGGATAACTTATCCAGCTTTTAAAGTTACAAAAGGCAAATTTCAAAAAGTCCAGAAGGAATTCACTGGGTTTTCATCACTAGTATATATATGCAAACCTCAAATATTTCATCCCAATGGAATGAGAGAGAGGAAAACGAAAATGACTTCACCTTTGCTTACACTACGGCCAAGGTTATTATTTTCTTTTAATGGATCAACTATGTTAAGATGCTTCGGTAGAAATGTCCTTGAATTAGGCTCGTAGCTCCTTGAGGAAACTGAGAACATTTCTAAACATCGCTTGAGAAAATCACTACTGAGCAGTAGATCACTGCCATCATTTTCAGGTGTCTCAGCTGCAAAAAGGACCAAACAATGACTAAGAGGCATCTAAACCAAAAAGTGTGCCATGCATACAAAAAGATGTTGCTCACCCATGAGGTTGGGCAGTGAGGATATGCGGACTGGACCATTCAAGCTGATGCAGTAGTTTTCCCAGTCAAATTTGCTAAAGTAGTCCAAAAATTTATATAAAACCTGAAGAGAAAAATATGGTTAAGTTCATGTCATACATTGAGTTGCATACCAGTGCCAATTCAGCAAGCACTTACTGCTAGAGGACCGTTTAAGGATGCATGGAAACGATGAAAAATATATAGAACCAAAGTCTCCAAGGCATACGTAGAAATCAAGCCATGATGAGCACCGAGAATACGGCTCTCGTAGTAGCACCAAGCCTTAACCAGGATAATACTACGTTTGAATAGATGATCTTTGCCAATCTGGCGATCAACCTGTGCATTCAGCAGCACTGGAAATGTCAAAATTGAAAAGCAGAACCTAACCCTACAAACTCCAGAAGACCAAAGGCAAACATAGAAGAGCTCCACATTCTATTATAGTGTATACTTCTTGTTACATGATTTGTAAACTATCCTGCATATGCTTAGTAATTCACATCTAATGAGCATGGAAACTGTAAAAAGTAAGGAAAAGCAAATAAGGGTATTGTACCCAAAATTGCCAGTAAAAATGTCACTAAAGAAAAGGAAAATCAAAGAAAACATTGATAAGATAAGACAGTAGAATACATTAAATATGCAGACTTCTCTCTGCATAAAAGATTAGTAAATAATAAAAATAATGGTTGTAAATATCAATATATTTCTTTCCCTCAGTTGAACAGCTTTGTGATCTAAAAGCTATAAATCATTAAGTTCTTTCAGCATGCATTTATATATAACCAATTCACTACATATACTCAAGCATCCAGTTATTATACAAGAAAGCACTCTTCATTTGTATTATAAGTTTCTTTGTTTATATTACAACTTTTTCCAAGAAGGCTACCTGCTCAAGAAAGCATAACGTACAGAGCCCTCCTAGCTGATTGAATGAAATATCAACCACAATGTTCTGTACAAGACACTTTACAAGCTTAACCTGCCAACAGAAAATCCAATACATGAAATGCTGTATATCTTATATGGGACTAAGATGTAACTTACTAGAAGAAAAAAATGATTCATTTAAAAAGCATACCCTAAACACAGCATATCTCATAGAAACAGCAAATATGTAGAGGTAAAAGGTTATGCAAGCATACAGTCATTGTGGACAGTGAAGTTCAATGCAATGGTGCAGTGATCAGGTTTATGACATAGAATGAGAGGGAAAATAATAGTATAGGTCAACAAAATCCTGCATGCAATATAGTTGACTGTAAATTTGAAAGGGACTATCAGAAGGAAATGGTCAAATGAAAACATGAATATGTAAACAGAAACCCTAAAGATTTGAACTTGCCTCAGCATGCCACAACCCTCCAACAGGGTGGCCATGACTTCACTGGAAAAGTATGTACAGATTAACCATACAAGAAGAGATTGTAGCATAAAATAGTTTCTAAGACTAAATAAGGTAAGATGGGTTGTAACACCACAGACTTTCAGATTATCCACTTGAACAAAAATCCACCTCCATGCAGAGTTCCATTCCAACAACCAACCCAATGCTAAGAGAAACTCTTACTTTAGGAGAAGACACACACCCTGCATACCATTAGTTGAGGGCTAACATATCTACAAAAATGGCCACCTCAACTATACTGGTCTCATGTAATCTTTGTTTTTTTAATAAATAAAATACTAGTCTCATGTAACTTTTCTCCCATTCAATACCTGTTGGTTACAATTGAACCGTACTCTTCATGATGTTGTTGTTTTTTTTTTTTTTTTTTTGGCACCGGGTGTCCAGAAAAAGCGTTCCAACTAATCCCAGGGGTGTTCATGATGTTTTTACTGTGGGCCTCAATTCAACATTGAACATATTCATGCCATTCTGTCAAAGAGTCGCATAACAGCACACATTTAGGCCAAAGCTATGGTGTATAAAGTGCCTGAATGCTAGAGCAAAGGATCTAAACCAACGAGCAACTTGATGACCATATGGAGTAGCATAATAATACACAAGTTTGTATGTGTGTGAATAGATAAAACAACAAAATTAGTGAATCCCTCTGAACAACAATCAACAACAAACATTGGGCCACATATTGGGCTTCGCTTTGGATACCCAAAGCTACACCTTGCTGGCTGAAGTCATCTGGATTTTTAAGGGGGTGTGAAGTGGGGGAATGCTAGTTGTGGTGGTGAAAGATGTTACCATTCCGTATCCAAGAATAACAAATGAATAGCTACTAAAATGCTACCGCCTCACTCTCCAACCGTACCTGCATAATTGCATTATCTAACCAACCATGACAGACAGAATTAAACTTTCTGATCCAACCTTTACACACACACAGACACTGACTCAAGAAAATGTATCTTACAGCTACTATCTTCTCAGCCAATATGCATGTAATATAGAAATTCCTCTAAGAATGGAATGGCTATCAACCCTTTTCGAATGTAACTTATAGATTTTTCGACATAAAAATAATACATAATGGCTTTATAATATCAAACATTCACAATCAAATTTTCATTTTGCCACAAGGGGGATGGGAGCTGCCATTATACTCTTTTATTGAATTATCCAAAAGCTAAACGAAAAAATGATGACAAAACACATCCACAGATGCAAACAGCAAGGTGATCAAGTAACTTTCACAAACAAACCAGGCCTTTATAATGAAAAACGAATTAAACTATAAAATGATCCTAGACATAATATTCAACAGATTTCAATATTGTATACTTCTTTTTTGTTTTTTTTTGGGTTTTTTTTTTTTTTTTTTGTTTTAGGGAAGGGGGGGGGGGGGGGGGGGGGGGGGGAGGGATGGTGGGTAGATGTCAGGGGAACAGAAGTTCTTCACTTACTACTGAGTAACAATTACGAATGCTACTTCCATGATACAAACAAGTGAAACAAAAAAATAAAAACGAAACTTATAATAACAGAAGTTTTGCATGTACAACAATTAAGCAAAAAAAAGTCTCAACTTAATTAGCGTGATCAAAGAACTTAATGAAAATATGGATCAGAAAGATCTTTGGTAGAGATATGGATTTAAGCTAGAAACCTCAGCACGAATCAATGAAAATATGGATCAGAAAGATCTTTGGTAGAGATATGGATTTAAGCTAGAAACCTCAGCACGAATCAATTGGACATCCTTCACTATGAACTCTGCAGCTCCATTCTGATCTTCTCTTTCAAGGACAGAAAAAACATCGCTGGCCAATGCCTCCTCCACATTTAGACCACCAAAGGCAGTCAAATCAATATCTCCATCAGGCAGATAGGTCTTTAGCGGTACAGACCCAAAGGGAAATACCTGCAACAAACATGGGTTAGAAAGCAAATTACTTTTTAGAATAGGTTATCTCTTTTTATTTTTTGATAAATAGCCTCACAGCGATTTACTAAAGGGAGCAAGGGGCGCTACACAGGTAGACAGGGGATATACAAGGGGTAACCCCTAGTTAAGGAGGGAATAGGAACAGGAATTCACACCATCTAATATTTAGATTTGATTTCCCTCAGATCAAAAACCATTACATGAATTTTAGTCTGCAACCAGATCTAGATGCTAATGTTGAAGAAGATTGAGAAAAATAAGATTAAAAAACACACAAATTTGTGTGCAATCCAGAAGCAAACAAGTTGCTTACTCCAATACCCAAAGATGGCATAAAACTCATTCTCAGCTTATCAAGTCCATAATTGGTCTCCCCCATGAAAAACCCAATTTAGGACATTCACATAAGAATTAAGTCTATCCAAATAGTCCAATCTCTCTCCAAACAAAGGGGAAACTATTGCATATGACAGTCACACCGCATAACCTTCACAATGACCCAGTATACAAGAAATATATGATAGGTGACTTCTGAAAGATAAAGCAAACTTGATGCAAACAGATCTCAATTTTCTTTAAAACATCAATAAACAGAAAACACGGTTACCTTAAACAGAATACATGTTCATCTATTGTTTGGCCTACAGCAAAAATATGTCCCAAACACCACGGCCCTGTTTGGGGATGAAATATTTAAGAAAACAATCTCCAACTCTAAACATTTCACCTTCAATCCAAATATTCTTTGAACAATAAAAAAATCTCAAAAAAAAAAAAATTATCTTTGCTCATTTGAGTTGGTTTGTGTGAAAAAACACAAAAACCAAAAAAAAGTCAGAAAACAACTTGTCACAAGAATTTTCTCCCCAAACATCTTTATAAGTTTTTAACTACTTTTTCAAACTACAATAAACATATACCTAAAAAACTTTCTCAATGAAAAAATTGCTTCAACAGATTGTTTATCACTATTTTTTCCATTGAAGAGAGAAAACTTTGCCGTTCCCATTAATTTTATTTAGATAATAATTCTACATCTTCTTGATACATAAATAGAGCAGCTGGCCACTCCAGGTGATTATACAATTGGCATGCACTAATCAGTGGACGCTTACTCAAGTAAGTTTCCAACTCCCAAAATTGTACGGTGAATAATACAAATTTTCTTTTATTTTTTATCTTGCTATATAAAAGCCGTGCAGCGGCTGCAGCCTGATGATAGTTTATTCAAAATCTGTTCACCACACAAAATCATTCTATAATTGTAATTCTTTTGCCGGCTAACTGAGCCGAGTTCTCATTGCCAGAGTCAGAAATTCTATTACAAAAAGCGATTGTAGTTAACAAATTAATCTAATTAATACCAGTACTTCTAGAAATTTATTCATTTAAGAAGTTAATACACGTATAAATATATTCTCAGGTATCCACACACACATACACAACACATCCAAACGCAAACATATGAAGATATTGGTAGCTCACCTCACAACCAAGGCAACTTGTAATGAGCCTCTGCACGTAATCAATAACCGCTTTCCTCCTATTTTCAGAGACAACAGTGGGCTGAACCTGGGCTATGACCCCCTGCGTAGCGTCCTCGGCTCTTTGCCAGTACACGGCACCAATTGCCGTTTGCTTCGACGAGAACAGCAACGACGAAGACGATGTCGGCCTCTGATCCAAAACGACGCCGTTTGGTTCAGGCGACCAATCCCGAATATTGCCCATAAAAGGATCCAAGTTCCGCCAAATGACCAGCGAATAACAGCAAAAGCCCTCAAGGACACAGCACGGCACCGACGGCTCCGGAACCCGCCGGCGCAGGAATCGACGGTGTAAACATAACCGCGGTTGCAATGAACGGACGAATCAAACGCAAAATCGGCGTCGTTGATATGAAACGAGACTTGATCTCGGGCGATCGGACGGGGTAGGAACGAAAGAGATGAAACGACGGAGGAAGTGGAACTAAATGAGGGAGGGGAGGATACAAAGGAGAAGCAGGTGGAGATGATGGGGGAAAGGAAGATCCAAAGAGGTGTAGAGGGAAGTTAAAGAGTAGGGAATATTGGCGATTACAAATGTCGCAGTGCTTTCAGAGAAACAGACGAGAGCAGAGAGCATCAATACGCAGATACCAGTGCCCAGGTGTCTCTTTCTCTCTTCCCTTTCCGTTCCCACCTTTTGACCTTTGCCTTCTCTTCTCTTCTCTTCTTTCTCTTCTCTGTTACCGTGCCACTGGTTTCAGATTTTACCCTTTTCATGCGCCCCACTTCTTTCCTTTTACAGTGGCGTCGCGCCTGAGGGTACATTCCCCACCACCTCCCTCCCCCACTCTTGGTTTTTATCTGCCCTTTTTTTCTACTTTTAAATCATATTTTCTTCCGAAATTATTTATCCATTTTACAATATTAAATGGATAAATAAATTCTAATTCAAAATAGAAAATTCCACAAAATACATTTTTATTTTATTGTTATCACAATTGTGATGAGGTGTCATAGCTCAACAATCTATGAAACTCTCTATTTAAAACGTAAATATGATTCAATAGTGATGAAAATATTACATTTTACACAATAAAATTAAAGTAAGATAAGAGTTTGAATTACAATAGTAAGATAAGATTAAAGTATCTCATTTTACATATCTCATTCAAAGTACAAATTACAATCCATAGTGGGCGGAGTATTTCCCACCCAGCCCATCTTAATTGGGCTTGGGCCAACACTAGATTCATTTCCAGCCCAAGTCCCATTCTTAGGAGGCCATAGAATTGCTAAAAAGGTCCAAGCCTCAAGGTTGTATTAGAAGAAAAAGGATGTGTAGTGCGAGAAATCAGACACAAGAGACAAATGGGACATGCCGGCTCTAACATTCTCTATTACACCTAGTGTTAAGGGACTTGCATTAGTAGATAAACAGAAGATGCGAATGACCCTCCTTTCTCTGATGAAGGAGATTAAAAGTGACTGTGTCATTTAGCCACCATCAAGACTCGTCCTAGAAGCCACGTCGCATTAAAAGTGTCGTCCCATGATCCATCCCTTATTGAAAGCTCTACCTCATAATAACACGTTGCATTAAATATCTAAACTAAGATATGGGCGGGACGAATTAACCCTGACACAGGGAACAAAATGTTCCCTCAAAACTTCATATAACAGCCACATTCCAAATACGAAGAACGCTATCTGAACTCAATTATTCCCAGGCCAATATCGAAAACATGCAAGACTAACTTAAGAATTGGAAGTTCTCCAAACCACCCGAGCCCACCTTATTCTTTGTATTCACAGGTAAAGATCCCTATCCGATTTGTTAGAACCTTGTTCAAGTATACAAAACACGACGTTAACACATACTTTATAACTTTATAATAAGCTCTAATAGTCAAGATTATGTTGCAAAAAATCCTCAATCCTAAATTGTTGTTGTATCCACCATGAGAACAAAAATGCGAATTCACAATATGCTTCTCCATCCAAGTGGCAATTGAGAGTGGTTGCCTCCCTTGAGACGAGTAGAAATCATCTGCCTCACTCGGAATTCTCGTTTAGTTCATCAATAACTCAAGGACATACATACATATATATATATATATATATATATATATATATATAAATCACTTAAACCAATCGTATATGCACTGACCATTAAATTGGTTCTATATTAATTCCATTAATAACAAGATTTGATTAAATATTCGAAAACCTTTTATTACTTATATTTTTTAATGAATAAAATTTCATTAAACTAGAAAAAAAAATACAAAATAAGGGGGTAAAAAGTCCTAACAAAATGCCTTGCTACAATCAACACAGCTCATGGATATAAATATTAAAAAAATAAACAAAAAATAATAGTGGAGCCAATATATTGGTCAAAGCCCATGTTCCTCAACTAAACCAATTACGAGGATCGGTTTTTGATGGTATGGCTAGAAGCTACAATGGATAAAAGGTGCATTGCAGTCAAGATGTTTTGTAGGACTTGTTACAACCTCATCCTTCATATAATCGGAAAATGATAAAAGAGCTCACATATTCTTTTGGCAAAAGGGAAAACAAAAGGCTCTCTCTCCACACAAGGAAGGAAAAACCCTGGAGGTACAGCTAGAATGAGTGTGGCGCGTGCACCTGATGCAGGGGGATCCAAGACAGATGATGTTGAGCTGTCAGATTGCACCTTGATGGCGCTGAGATACCATGAGTTAGCAGATCAGCGCAAAAACGGGAATTGATTGTGATATGTTCCTCATTAGGGTTGTTTTGAGTGTGTTTCAATCTTTTGGCCATAACTTTGGCTACAGGTGTCAGAATCGCACATAAGACCCCAATTCGGAAAACTCTTTTCGACGCGCACGCTGTACACATGCTCCATGTGCCTTTTTTTCGACCTCAAATTCTACTGTTTTCCCCTCCGAATCACTAGTTTTATTATTTTTTACTATTTATGGTAATATTTCGCTTGTCAGTTAGGAAGTCATTTTAAATCCGATTTGGGCCGAATTTTTTTGTAGATTGCTTATTTTATTTCGAATTTCAATTTAGAGTGATTTTTCGAGATTTTGCTATTTTTGGCAAAATTCGAATAAACACGATTTTTGGCTATAACAGTTTGGCTTGTGGACTGATTTTCATTATTGCTTGATTTTATAATATTCCGTTAAACCCTAGAGACTTTTCTCTTTGGTTTTGGGCGATTTTTCTCTTGTGAATCATCTGTTGGAACTAGCCTGCAGGATAATCGCTATTCTGTCCGGCGTCAGCACATGTAGGTGTAGTGCACCGGATCGTTAGTCCAATTGGCCTCCGGTATGTTGTCGAGGCACGTCATGGTAGTGGTGGTGGTTAATTGATAAAGAGTAACGTTTTCTTTTAGAATAATGATACTTACGCATCATATTTCACAATATATTTTATAATAATATTTTAAGATGAGGGTATTTTTATAAAGTGATGTTACTTTTATAAATTATTTTATAAAAATACCTCTCGTTTAAAATATAATTATATAAAGTGTTATGAAAAAAATGTGTAAATCATTTTTCCTTTAGGATTTCAAATTGTGGGGGCGATGAGGGACGTATTACTCGCTAAGAGAGAGGCGCTTAAAAGTAAATGGTTGTAATATGTTTAGCTCCCATTTATATATTAAGAATATCTCAGTATACCTGTAAATAATAGTAAAATTATTTAAGTTAAAATATTTTATTAGATTTTGAAAAATAAAAGAGAAAAAGTTTAATAAAAATATTATAAATTAAAAATTTGTTTGAATATAATTTTATTTTGAAATTTGAAAATATTGTATTGTTTTTTATGTTTTGTTTAGAAATTTGAAAAAGTTATAATGATTAGGTAATGATTAGTAAAAAAGGTAAAAATTTAAAATTGAAAAGTATTTTATATTTAAATTATATTTGAAAAGGAAATATATGAGATTACTTAAGAATGATTGTGTTGCCAAACGGACCCTTAAGTCTTCTGCTTTGATGTCAAGACCCTTCTATTACTTACCGGAAACAAATAAATAATACCCTACTATTATGAGGCCTCATTTGGTTACAAATATGAGATGAGATAAAAAAATCTGTAAATAGTAATAAAATAATTTGAGTTAAGATATTTTATGAAATTTTGTAAAAGGAGAGACAAAACGTTGACTATAAATATTATAAAGTTAAAATATATATTTTTAATATATTTTTTGTTCTGAAATTTGAAAAACTAAATTGTTTTTTTTTTATATGGTTTGGAAGTTTGGAAACATTGTAATGATTAGGTAATAATTAGATGAAAAAGTTAAAAATTCGAAATTGAAAAGTGCTTGTATTTTAATGGCATTTGGATGTTGAGATGAAATGAGATTAGTTAAAACCATTTCTGAAACCAAAACGGGCCTGAGTGTTTATTGCCCTTGCTTCCTCCTGTTCTATATGGACTGTTTTGTACTTTTGAATCACATATATAGAATTCAATATTATATTTATTTATCTGTTTAATTTGAACAATCGGAATTAGTGGGTTTTTTGTTTGGTGGAGGGGATAAATCACATACCCATAATAGGTTCTAGACCTGGCCTAAGGGGGAGGGTCTCTTTAGAGAGGAAGAAGAGAAAGAAATAAGGAGGGGACAAAAGATTGAGGAAGGAGAAGAATTTTAGGAGAAAAAGTGGAGAGGTGATCTAAATAAGAGAAGATGTGACATAAAGCAAGAGAGAACTAGAGAATAAAAGTGTCCTTGAGATGAATATTAGGGGGAGGGGATTTCAAATTCTTTAGCTTCTTCAACCTCACAACATGAACTCCATTGGAGAGATCTGCACTAGAAGACAGAGCTCAGATCTCTATTATACAACGAGGATGAGAAACTATGAGAGATTATAAAACAATCATATTTTAGTGGATTCTCTCATCCAAAACTCTCGTGGACGTATGCATTATGCAGAACCATGTAAATCTGTGTATCTCCGTTTCTTCATTTTTCCTTCATTTATTTACTGCTCACCACCATGAACATACTCGTGGATACTGTACAGTAGCACCGATCCACCGCGAAGGGCTCCACATAGCACCGATTGAAGCCCGAACAGTCTCAGCTGGTCGGAAATGACTCTTTCTCCTATTCCAGCCTGTTGCACTATTTTTAAGGGTTAACAATTAATTTAAAATATGTCCAAAAAAAGTTAACGTGCTAGATATGCTCAATATTACACCCCAAAAATAAAAATAAAAAACTATTGAATGGAATTGTACTAGTGGACCAGGAAAAAATAGTAGTTAGAGGAAAGCTAAAATGTATCGATGGAGGACTTTATTTTTCTTTTTCTTTTTTTTTTTTCTCTCTCTCTTCTTTCACATGCTAGGTGTTTCTCTAGTTTGATTGAGTTCTTGAATGTTTAATTTTATGAAACTTCTTGGTTAATTTTCATATGAGAATACTCTCATTCCCACCACTTAGCCTCTAATGAATTGTAATTGTGGGATCAATTTTTTTTCCTGCACTTTAGATCAAACAGTTGCAGCCTTGGGCTACACTAATTCCCATTGGTTTAGATTTAAGTTCAACACAGGTCTTGATCAGCTTATGGTTTCGATTTCCAAATGCAGAAGCTGTCAAAGTAATACAAGGGTAAATCCCAATATCAATTTCACAAGAACAAAGGAAATTAAGCAAGTATTAACATCTCAGTCATATGGTGACAAGATATTTCGAAAAAAAAAAAAAACCTTAAACTACAAGGTAGAGCAAAGAACTAAAAAAAATGTAATAAACTCAAGGTATCATCCACTAAATGTATTAACCCAAAATGACGGCTATTTACCAAGGGGACGTGGACTGGTTTAAGAGTAAAGGTATTGGCTGTTTTGGAAGTTTAAGCACAAATAAAAACTGAAAATAAAGGTGAGTATATGCTTCTAAAATTACCAAAACTAAGAGACTTAGAGAAATTGTGTAGAAAATGAATTAAACTTGTAAGAAATAATAAATCAAATACTTGGGATGCAATTTTCACTCAATTCTAATTTGGGGATGAATTTACTTCTCTTTTCATCTTCTCTCAACCATTCTCTCATTCCTAGAAATCATGGTAAGATAATATAGCGATAAACCAATATTTTTTAGCCTAATAAAACTACTTGACAAATTATATAGCAACTATAAATAGTGAAAGAAAACCATCAAAGTCTTGTTACTAGTTCAAGCATTAATTGTGCCTCCACATCTACAACTGATCAAGGTTAAGAACAGAGAACTTCAATCATTTTTATATGTAAAATGAAATATAATCCAACAAGTTTATCATAAGAATCCCATAAAATTGAAGAAATTCAACCCAAAATAGTCATGAGTTACTCTTTGAATCCCAAGCTAAAAGTCTAGCTAAACATCTCTAGGTTAGCAAAATGCCCCAAATGAAAAGTAAAAACTAAAATCTCCATTGTTGTCTGAAAAGTGAAGGAAAAATAATGCAAGATGAAAATTGCCAATCCAAAACCAGAAAAAAAAAAAAAAAAGATAAATATGACTGGCCCAACCCAAAAATCGAAAATGCCTTTATATCTCATGCTGTTTTTTTTTCCCCTACTCCTGATTGGCTAGCTCCTACGCTAGTGCTTGAGGCAAATGTAAACATGATTTGTTCCAATTCCTACGCCAAATTGAGGCCACGATCATGCTCTGCCAGCCCTTGCATTCCTACATCCTAAAACTGCTTTTACCCCAGTCCATCCGTGCTTCCATCGTGGAGAATCACAAGGGTGTAGGTGCAAGCGAGCTCACCGGAAATCCAGCACCAAGTCTACTGTTTCCCCAACCCTCAAGTGCGTTGTGCTCTGTACATGCTCCGCCACCAATCCCTTGGTGCATAGTTGGGTATTTCTGGCCCCTTGCCAATTTAGTTCTTCCTTCCAAGATTACCACTTTAATGCAATATCCCTCCAAATTGGATGTCGGCAGCTCAAGTCTTTTTTCCAAAAAAAAAAAAATGCCCTGTAACATATAAGTAAGATATATAAGTGTTTAGCATCATGAGAAGAGTAAAATTAGGGTATTAATTCTGATGCGGCTTAGCAGTTGCATTATAAATCTTTTTACGTGCAAAATATCAGAGTTTATCAATTGACTCAAGTATCATAATCAATTGCATAATTAAGTACTTAACTCAAATTTTGGTTAAACAATTTATTCACTTTAGCAGCTTAATCATGCTGTTTAAACACTTTATCACATCCCCAACTAGTTTTTTGCAAGTGTCTAGCAAATAATGCGATCAAAAAGTGAATGATTAAGCTGTCCTTCAAAAATCACCGAACTCAAAAAAATCTCTACAAAAGATCAAATCATATCGAAGTCTTGGGCATTAGAATGTAGTGAGGTCAAGTTATAGTTCACACAAAGGCTTATAAAATTCTCTAGAACTCAAACAAATGAAATGTATTTAAATTTCAGATCTTTGAGTGCATCAAGTGTGTGAACAGATTACCATTTATTGGTTTCAAGATTTCTCACAATAGTCTTAAAGCAGCAACTTTTCAAGAAAAACTAAAGGTTTTTACTCCAATTCAAAACCATTACATTGGTGGTTTTCTCACAAAAAAAAAAAATCCCGGTGATAGGCAACCTTTTCCAATGTACCTACACCAAATGTTTTTTTTTTTTTTCTTGATCTTTGGCCTATCCCTTTACTGATTTATTTTACCTCCAATTTTATTTTATTTTTAGATGGAGTTTCTCATTCACTTTTTCTAGGCCATTAAGATATGGTTCATTGCAGTTCTTGTGAGTTGTTTGGATGAAAACCATTGATTGAAATCGAACAAAACAACAAAAGTATCTACTTGTGTCTCTTAGGGTCATCAATCAATAGTTTTGAACTACATTACCTAAGTTTGAGTTGCTAAGACTATTATAATGTCCTATGTTGAACTTAAATCTAAACCAATGGGAATTAGTGTATCCCAAGGCTGCAATTGTTTGATCTTAAGTGGAGAAGTTTGAAAACAGCCACTTTGCAGGGAAAAAAAAAAAAATAGATTCCACAATCACAATTCATTAGAGGCTAAGTGGTGGGAATGAGAGTATTTTCATGTGAAAATTTAATTAGGAAGTTTCATAAAAGTGAACATTCAAGAACTCAATCACACTAAAGAAACACCTAGCATGCGAAAGAAGAGGAAAAAAAGAAAAATAAAGTCCTCCACCCCCAATTGGAAATGAACATTATCCTCAATAATTAAAAAAAATGTCAAAAGAACAACAAAAGAGTGATAATGAAGAGAAGAGAAAAAGTACGTGGTCAGAAAAGGAAAATATAACAATAGAAGAGAGAAAACATATCTACAGAAACTAAAAATTAGAATAGAAAAATGTAGAAAAAAGATGAAATAAAATGACAGAGAAAGCAAAACATCAAGGCTCGGCTGAAGGGTCAGAATCCAACAAATAAATAGTGGTATCCTTGTAATACTCGAGTCTTACTACATAGGTCCTTACGTCATTTCATTTTATTAATTCTTCAAATTAATTATTTTAAGATAAAAATTGTTTTATTATCTTATTATTTTATTATTTTATTTTAAGATGGATATGCTTTTATTTTTATGTGGGTTTTTAAAATAAATTAAATACATGATTTTTAAAGCCTTATAGTATTTTATTTTAAAGCCCTCAAATTTTATTAATTATGAAAGAGTCCAAATGATTCCCACCATTAGATTTGGTAGGTGAAGTAATTATCTTTCTACAATAAATCCTAGCCATCCACTTCACCAAGCTTCTTAAGTAAGCTTTGACTAAGTTTTAAAGTGATTCTCCTTCTCTTTTCCATTGGTTACTTTAAGCCAAGAGGAATAAAGCTTCTTCCTTCCTCCAAGGCTACACCTAAAGCAATCAAAGAAGGGAAAAAGACAAAAGACAAATCCTTCAAGTCTTCTCCTTATCCGTTGGTTATCCTTAAAAGTTTGTGAGATAAGTTTTGACCAAGTGACTTAATACTTCAATTCTTGTTGAATCCATAAATTCCCTTGACTAAAAGAAGCCTGTGCCTTTAATTCATCTTAAAACCATTGGTCTATCTTCTAATCTTGTGAGACAAGCTTTGACCAACACTAACTTTCCTCCTTAAATTTGATTGGTTCTTCTTTAAGCTTATGAGATAAGCTTTGACTAAGTCTTAAAGTGAATTCTCTTCCCCTTTCCATTGGCTACCTTATAGCTTATGAGGTAAGTTTAATTAAATAGCTCAAGTCTTTCTTTCCCTTCCAAACCGTCGGCTACTTCAATAAAGAAGAAAATCTCTTCTTCTCTTCTTCTCTTCTTCCTCCAAAGCCAACGCCACTTCCCTCTTTTCTTTTCCTCTTCAAGAAATCAAACTCCTCTCATTTTCTTCAAGTTTTGGACCTCTACTTTTTCTCTTGAAAGAAGATAGGAGCTTAAGGTAAAAATCCTATTTTAACTCCTTTGATTTTAATGTGATTTTGGAAGCTAACTAAATTGTTTAGCTTATGTTTTGATGTTGTGTTTTGTATATACAACCCTGTTTTGACTGACCAAGTATGTATGGGCTGTATTTTGTAGTGACTTTCATATATATGTATTTATGGACTATTTTGAATAACCAAATATATAAGGAGATTGTGTTGGTATTGTGCTTTTATGTATATTTGAAATAAAAGATGGTTTTAACAAATGAACTTATTTAAAGTCTTAAATGATTCTTGGAATAAATTTGGTATGAGTATTTGTGTAGAGTTTATTTTGAAAGTGGGGTTATGTTTTATTCCTTAGGAGGCTAGAAGTGTTAAATTATTTTGGCTATATGTAATCCTATAAACTTGTTTTAAAAAGGGGTGTTAAATGATTTAATTATAAACTTTGATGTTAAGGATTTGAATTACTTAATGGGCTATTCTATCTATGTTATGCTTGATTAAATAATATGTGTTAACTAGGTTAATTACTTTCTTATATTATTATTGTAAAGGTTAGAAGAGAGGTTAGTTAATTAAGACAACGTTAAGGGTAGAAAGGACGTTAGATTTTAATATCGTGACTTTCTCTTTTAAAGGGAGGGCTAAAGAAATATTGTATAAGTATTAACATGTTTATGTTATTTATTAGAATATGACTTATATTGATGATTGGAAGTATTGAGGAGTATCGAGGTAAGTAGCTATGACCATGCTTCTTACACATAAAGCTCTCTTATGAAAGAATGTCTCTCTCTCTCTCTTCAAATGTTCTTGTAAAGAAATTGTAAATGTATATACTATGTACAAGTCATTTCTTGGTAGCCCCTATTAAGCACCCTATCGATTATAATTGTTTATATGTGTATAAGGTAATGCATGGACGTAGATGCTAAGTCATGCGATTTTCATACATGCTCTCTCAAAGTATTAATGCCCTACTTATATGTAACCATGACATAAAATGTTCTTTTTTTCAAATTAAATGCATATGCATCGAACTAAGAAAAGATAATGAAAATGTTTAACTGCAAAGAAAGAAAAGAAATGAAAAGAATGTTAAGGCATGAAAATACGTAACTACATGAAAAATGATATTTAAGCTTATTCTTTTAAATGACGTTTTTTTATGAATGAACTGTTAAATGAAAAGAACTAAAAAGTAAAGGATTGCAAAAAAGAAAGAAGGATTGAAAGGAAATGAATGTTTTAATGTATGAAATTACGTAATGGCCATGACTGATAAATGAATGATGATACCAAAGGACTGGGCATATTGCAATGTCAGGAAAGTAGTACTGGCAGTGCACCCAGTCTTGATGGAAAGGATTCCTAACCCTTGACCACGGGCAGAATCAGGTCCAAAAGACCGCTAACCCTAATACACAGGGCGTAATAGTGTGTACTAGCCAAATGAAAATGAAAGATGAAAGTAAAGGTATGCATGAAGGTATGATGTAAATGTATGTATGAAGGTATGACTTAAACGTATGCATGAAAGTATGATTTGTATGTATGCATGAAAATATGATTTAAATGTATGCATGAAAGTATGATATATGTATGCATGAAAATATGATTTAAACGTACGCATGAAAGTATGAAGTAAGCATGTGCATGAAAGCATGACTAAACTCTTAACTATTATACATGAAAGTATTGTTTAAATGTTATGCATGAAAGTACTGTTTAAAATGTTTATGTATGCATGTTTTCAAAAGAAAAAAGTAGATGATTAATAAGTTAACAGTATGGTGTACTGCTCACTAAGTATTATACTCACTTTGTGTTTATGTTTTAAACTTCCAAGTGATGAGGAAAAGGCTGGGGAGCAGGGTATTACTGCAGAGGGAGAGGCAGACATTTAGTGTCTTTCCTGTTTGCTCGAATTTACATGAGGGACAGGTTATGTTTATGGATGTTATGTTTTTAAGTTGGGATAAGTCCCTTGTCGGGACGTTTTTTCAGGTTTGACTTTAAATCATATATAGATTTGGTATGGTATGACCATTATGGTGGAGTGATGGTAACCCTTATATATTGACTTAGTGCATTCTTGTACGTATGATAGAGATAGAGTCTCTTCCTAACTAGAAAAATTATGTTTTTATAAAAGTATGAGACTCTGAGAGTCTGTTTATGGAGGAGTGTTCAATAGAATGTCTATCAGGTATTCCCTTTATTAAATTAGAAATTTAAACGTGTGTCATGTTCATGCTGATCACATATATATATATATAAATAGAGAAGAGAGAGAGAAAAGAAAGAAAGAAAGAAGATCAAGTATGTACGTAGCGATTCCACCCTACCCAAGGCGGGGTTGTTACAATCCTCTGGTGAAAAATTGTCAAGAAAAGGTTTGAGTAGCTGTCCATTAATCTTAAAAATATTACCATGGTGTGGATTAGGGATTTTCATAGTCCCATGTGGAAACACTGTCTGAGCAATATAAGGATCACTCCATTTGGATCGACGTTTACCGGCAAATACATGGAGCCTGGAGTTGTAGAGGAGAACCTTTTGTTTGGGGAGAAAACTCTTTCTCAGAAGTTTCTTATCATGAAAAGTCTTAGTTTTCTCCTTGTAGAGTTTAGTATTGTCGTAGGCATCACGTCTCTACTCCTCTAATTCATTCAGCTCCAATTTCCTTAAAGCACCATAATTTTTAGTGGCAAAATTAAAGTGTTTTACAGCCTAATAAGCCTTGTGTTTTAACTCAATAAAGAGGTGACACGCTTTACCATAAACTAGACGATAGGGAGACATGCTTAGGACAGTTTTAAAAGCCGTCCTATAAGCCCATAAGGTATCCGAAAGCCTCAAAGACCAATATTTCCTATTTGAGTCAATTGTTTTTTCAAGAATGACTTTGATTTCATGGCTGACCAACTCAACTTGGCCATTGGTTTGGGGATGATAAGGAGTTGAAATTTTGTGATGGACCCCATATTTTTTTATTAAAGTCGCAAATGGTTTATTGCAAAAATGGGAACCTACATAATTAATTAAAACCTTTCGAATTCCAAACCGAATGAAAATGTTATCTTTCAAAAACTTCAATACCACCGGATAGTCATTGGTCCTATATAATATTGCCTCGACCCATTTGGAGACGTAGTCCACAACTACAAGGATGTAAAGATAATCAAAAGAAGATGGAAAAGGACCCATAAATTCAATTCCCCAACAATAAAAAATTTCTAATGCTAAAATGAGTTGTAAGGACATCATATTTCTACGGATGATTCCACCTAGTTTTTGGCATGGTTCGCGTGATTTACAAAAAATATATGTATCGTTGAACATGTGGAGCTAATAATAACCACATTGCAAGATTTTAGCTACTGTTTTCTTTGCTAAAAGTGGCCTCTACACGCACTAGTATGACATAATATGTGTCATACTAGTGCGTGGAATGTCACAATTAGGCACACACCTCCTCAAAATTTGATCAGAACAATATTTGAATAAATATGGGTCATTATAAAAGAAAGACCCGACCTCTAGTTTAAACTTCTTGATGTCTTAAGAGCTCCAATGTGGTGGGGTGTGTCCTGTTACCAAGAAATTGACAATATCAACAAACCAAGGCAAAGAATCAACAGTTCAAAGTTGCTCATCAAGAAAGGAATCTAAACCAAGAGCAGAAGGTTTAGAATTTTCACCAATGAGTTGAGATAAGTGGTCGACAACCATATTTTCCACCCCCTTCTTATCCTTGATGATGATATTAAATTCCTGCAACAACAAAATCCATCTAATTAGTTGAGGTTTGACATCTTTTTTAGTGAGCAAATATTTAAGGGCTACATGGTTAGTGAATATAACAACTGGAGAGCCTAAAATGTAAGCTCTAAATTTGTCAAAAGCAAAACAACTATTAATAACTCATTTTCAGTGGTGGAGTAATTTTTCTAAGCTACATCAAGTGTTTTGATTGAATAGTAAATCACAAATGGAAGTTTATCTCTCCGCTTACCAAGGGCAACACTTATGACAAAATCACTAGCGTCACACATGATTTCAAATGGAAATGACCAGTCAGGTGGTTGAATTATAAGTGTAGCGACCAACATAGATTTGAGTTGCTCAAACGCAACTTGACATGCATTAGTCCAAGTAAAACGCAATCATTAGCTAACAATTCACACAAAGGTCTCGATATGGAACTAAAATTTTTGATAAAACGCCTGTAGAACCGGACATGTCCTAAAAATGATCTAATATCCTTGACAGTTTTTGGAATAGGTAATGTCAATATTAGATCAATTTTGGATTTATCAACTTCAATACCTCGAACTAAAATGATGTGCCCACGAACAATATCTTGCTGCACCATAAAATGGCATTTTTTTCAATTTAAAAGCAGGTTTTTCTCTTCACATCGAGCTAAAACAGCAGCAAGGTTAGTAAGGCATGCATCAAAAGAATCACCATAGACTGAAAAATCATATAAATACTTCCAACATATGCTCAACCGTGTCACTGAAAATGCTTAACATGCATTGCTGAAATGTGGCGGGTGCATTACAAAGTCCAAAGGGCATTCTCCTAAATGCAAAAATTCTAGACGGGCAAATAAAAGTAGTTTTTTCCTAATCTTCAAGGAGGCTATTTCAATTTGATAATATCCCCAAAAAATCATCAAGAAAATAATAAAAACTATGGCTCGCAACTCTTTCCAAAGTTTGATCTAAAAATAGTAATGAAAAATGGTCATTTCTTGTGACAGCATTTAGTTTCCTAAAATCAATGCACATGTGCCATCCTGTGATGGTTCTAGTTGGGATCAACTCATCATTTTTATTTTTCACAATTTTAAGCCTAGATTTCTTAGGAACTACTTGAATAGGACTTACCCATCAACTATCCGAGATGAGATAGATGATACCTACATCTAAGAGTTTCAAGACTTCATTCTTTACCATGTCCTTCATCGTAGGATTCAACCTCATTTGCATTTCTCGATTTGGTGATGAATTTTCTTCTAGAAAAATTATATGTGTGCAAATGGTGGGACTGATTACTTTGATATCCACAACAAACCATCCAAGTGCTCCTTTATGTTGCTTGAGAACCCGTAGGAGCTGCTCCTCTTGCTCAACTGAAAAAGAAGATGAGATAATACATGGAAAAGTGTTAGTTGACCCAAGAAAAATATATTTCAGCGTTTCAAGTAGTAGTTTCAAAACCGAGGCTAGAGGAACTTCATCCAATGGTTGCTAGTTTATGGATTGAATAGGCAAGTCTTCAAAGTTGAGTCACCACAACGAGTCCATTTTGTTACCTGTACTAGAACTTACTGCATTAGTATCCAATAGTTCAGTAGTTTCCAATGTTTCAAACAAAACATGCTTCAATTGACCCTCTTGCTCTAACAAGAAAAATTATTCAGCAAGTAAGGACTCCAAACAATTCACTTCCTGGATTTCTTTCAAATCTTGGGGCTGCCTACAAGTGTTGAACACATTTAGCTCCAACTTCATATTTCCAATAGTCAATTTAAGGATGACACTTTGAAAATTTAATAAAACGTTGGAAGTAGCCAAAAGTGGCCTCCCTAAAATGAAGGGTGCCTGAAAAATATAATGAGGAGTTAATTGGACATCTACTACCTCAAAATCAATGAAACTTGTCTACTTGCACCAGCACATCTTCCACTACTCCTTTATGCTTTTTAATTGAACGGTCAACTAATTGCAAGATGATAGAAGTTGGTTTCAACTCTTCTAAACCAAGTTGTTCATAGGTGTTGTAAGGAAGCAAATTCACACTAAAACCTAATTCTAGTAATACTTGGCCTATTTTCGAGCTTCCTATAACACAAGCTATTGTTGGAGAACCTGGATCTTTATACTTAGGAGGAGTATTGGATTGAATAATGACACTGACTTGTTCCATGAGAAATGCATTCTCTTGCACGTTAAGCTTTCTTTTAACCGTACACAAATCTTTAAAAAAATTGGCATATGTTGGGATTTGCTTAATGGCATAAAAAAGATGAATGTTAATGCAAATTTGTCTAAAAATATCTAAAATATCAGCATGATGTTTATGTGAAGGAACCAATCTTTGAAGAAAATGTGCCAGAGGAGTTATCTTTGGTCCCAAAGAAACATCAATATCAGATTTTTTACCTTGTGCATTGGAAATGGAACCTTCACTATTCTTGTCAACTTCAAGACTCGATGTATCAACCTCTTTACCACTATAAAGAGTTATTATGGCCTTGCAGGTCTTTAAATTTGCTTCAGTAGAGGATGAAGGCTCTATGGCAGCAACTTGGACTTGAGGATTTGGTTGGGGTTGAGATGGGAACTTGCCTTTCTCTTGTGCATTCAAGGTTGTGTTCAACTTGGTCAAATTATTCTTTATGTCATTGATGGTTTGAGAAGTTTGGTTATTTATGATGGTTTGACTTTGCATGAACTATTGAAGAGTAGATGCCATTTGTTGAAATAGGCCATCCATGAGTTTTCTAGGTGCTGGAATTAGTGCATTTTGCTAGGTGTGAACTGAATATTGAGATGCACCAGCTCCAGGATGTGTTGAACTCATGGGATGATCATTTATCCAGCTAAAGTTAGGATGATTTCTCCAACCTACATTATAAGTGTTAGAATGGTGTAGAAAAAGGCTTAGAAATCATGTTAATATGGTGAGAAGCATCGAACAAGACTTCCTTAAAAGCTGGAATAGTAGGACATTCAGATATTGCATAACTAGCATCCTCACAAATGTTACATTTTTCTTGTTTTGGACTACCTTGAATTTCATGCACTTTCTTTAACTCAATCGCCACCAATTTTTTTGACAATAAGGCAAATTTGGCTTGCAAATCATCCTCTCCATTCAAAACATATTTACCTCCCACACTCACGGTCCTCAATGGTTCATCTTGATCATAAACACAAGAAGTGTCCTATGATTGAGCATTTTCAGCCAAGTAATCGAAATACGCAAATGCTTCTTCTGGTTTTTGTTAAAGAATTCTCCATTACACATGATTTTGACAAATTGTCGCATCTTAGGTATCAAAGCTTCATATAAAATTAAAAAAAAAAAAAACTAATAATGCGCTAATTCTCGTAACCATGGTGTGGACAAGCATTTAAAATATTTTTGAATCTTTTCCAACTTTGGTAAAAAGCCTCACTTTCCTTTTGAGCAAAATTCATGATTTGTCTCTTTAAAGCATTAGTTTGATGCATTGGGAAAAAAATTTTCAAAAATTCAGCTTGCATTTCTTACCATGTTCCAATGGATTTTGGCCTGAACGCATTTAACCATGTTTTTGCTTTATCTTTCAAGGAAAATGGAAACAACTTTAATCTAATAATCTCCTCAGTGCAGGTCTAGTCCATGAATGTAAAACAAACCATTTGATATGAAGATAAGGGTTCTCGAATTTCATGCCATGAAAATGTGGAATCAATGAGATCATTCCAGGTTTGAAATTAAAAACATTTGCATTAAGAGGCAAAACGATGCAACAATGTATGCTAGCCCTAATAGGCTGAAGATACTCTCTAAGTGTCCCATTTTGATTTACCATTTCCCTATCATGATGCTCATTTTCAGTCATGATGCTATGAGTATCAGATAATGATTCAAGAGAAAGGGATGCAGAGTTAAAAGATATCAATGACTCTATCCTAAACAGCCGAGATGTGTGGTCTCTAGTTCAACCAGTCATACAAACAATAGCAAAAAAAAAAAAAAAATTAAAAGAGAATGAAAGATAAACAGAGAAAATGAAAAAGAGTAAATGTCACCCAAACTGTGAAGAGTTTCATAGTGTTAACACTTTGACTTTTTCAGCGAAAAGAATGCTTCTTAAAATGCCAATTGTCCCCGACAACCGGCAACGGCCTCAAAAACTTGATTAGCTTATGGTTTCGACTTCCAAGCGTAGAAGTTATCAAAGTAATACAATGGTAAATCCCAAGATCAATTTCACAAGGACAAAGGGAATTAAGTAAGCATGAACATCTCAGTCATATGGTGACAAGATATTCCAAAAAGAAAAGAAACCTTAAACTACAAGGTATAGCAATGAACAAAAAAATGGAATAAACTCAAGGTATCGGCCACTAAATGTATTGACCCAAAATGACGGCTATTTACAAAGGGGACGTGGACTGGTTTAAGACTAAATGTATTGGTTGTTTTGGAAGTTTAAGCACAAATAAAAACTTAAAAATAAAGGTGAGTCTATGCTTCTAAAATTACCAAAACTAAGAGGCTTAGAAAAAGTGTGTAGAAAATGAATTAAATTTGTAAGAAACAATAAAATAAACACTTGTGATACAATTTTCGCCTAGTTCTGATTTGGGAATGAGTTTACTTCTCTTTTCATCTTCTCTCAACTATTCTCTCATTCTTAGAAATCATGGTCAGATAATATAGTAATAAACCACAATTTTTTAGCCTAATAAAACTACTTGACAGATTATATAACAACTGTAAATAGTGAAAGAAAACCATCAAAATCTTGTTACTAGTTCAAACATCAATTGTGCATTCATGTCTACAGCTGATCAAGGTCAAGAACAGAGAACTTCAATCCTTTATATATGAAAAATGAAATATAATCCAACCAATTTATTATCAAAATCCCTTAAAATTGAAGAAATCTAACCCAAAACAGTCATGGGTTACTCCTTGAATTCCAAACTAAAAGTCTAGCCAAACATCTCTAGATTAGCAAATGCCCCAAATGAAAAATAAAAACTAAAATCTCCATTGCTGTTTGAAAAGTGAAGGAAAATAATGCAAGATGAAAATTGCCAATCAAAAACAAAAAAAAAAAAAAACAAAAAAACGAAAAAAAGAAAAATAAGACCAACCCTACCCAAAAATCGAAAATGTCTTTATATCACATGCGCTGGTTTTTTTTTTTTTTCCTCCTCCTGATTAGCTAGCTCTTGCGCCAGCGCTTGAGGTAAATGTGAACGTGATTCATTCCAAATCCTGTGCCAAATTAAGGCCACGATCATGCTCTGCCAGCCCATGCATTCTGGCCTCCTAAAGCTACTTTTACTTTAGTCCATCTGTGCTTCCATCTTGGAGAATCACAAGGGTGTAGGTGCAAGCGAGCTCACTGGAAATCTAGCACCAAGTCTGCCGTTTCCCCAGGCCTCAAGTGTGTTGTGCACTATACGTGCTCTACCACCAATCCCTTGGTGCATAGTTGGGTATTTCTGAGCCCCTTGCCAATTTAGTTCTTCCTTTCAAGAATACCCATTTGTTGCAAGATCCCTCCAAATGGGATGTCGGCAGCTTAAGTATTTTTTCCACAAAAAAAAATGCCCTACAACATATAAGTAAGATATAAGTGTTTAGCATCATGAGAAGAGTAAAATTGGGGTATTAATTCTGATGTGGCTTAACAGCTGCATTATAAATCTTCCCTCCAGATGAGATGTCAGCAGCTTAAGTATTTTTTCCACAAAAAAATAAAAATAAAAAAATGAGTGTTTAGCATCATGAGAATAGTAAAATTGGGGTATTAATTCTAATATGGCTTAACAGTTGCATTATAAATCTTTTTAACTACAAAATTAAGAGTTTATCAATTGACCCAAGTATCATAATCAACTGCATAATTAAGTGCTTAACTCAATTTTTGGTTAAACAATTTATTCATTTTAGCAGCTTAATCATGTAGTTTTAACACTTTATCAATCAAGGAAGAAGTAATAAAGGATCTGATGTAGATTGAACATTGGGAAAGCTAAACTGGCTTACGAAGGGGTTGTTTATGAAGTGATAAAGAAAAATCTCACATTTTTTTTAGTCAAGGTGTATTGTAATTAAAAGCATAATATATTATATAGGGTGGATATTTTTCACCATAAATTTCATGCATACATAGTGTAAAGAAGATGTTTTTACACCACCCAATAGGAGGCTTACTTCCTAGTTTATTTCAAGATAAGTGAGTTATATAATATTATATCTCCAATCTTCTCAAAACTAACATATACCCTTTGACTCTTAAAACAAAATCAAGATATATTTTTATTCCCAAGAGTCTTCCTTCCCTTCTCCACAATTACAAGTAGAAGGAAAGCATAGTGTAACATTCTTGATGATCAAGAACCACCAAGAACGCTTACTGCCTTACTTCAGCTTGCCAGTAGCAACCCAGATCACTAAAAACAGAAATTCACACAAATAAATACACAACATAAGGAATGATCAAACTTCAAATTCCATGATGAACTTGAACATGGAATTTTTGAGGAATTCCCAATCTCCAAGACTTCAAGATTCTCATTCATCCAACAGTCAATACATGTATGAACTCTGCTGCTCTTATACTCACAGACTGAGTTTAATGATCCAAAACACAACTATTAAAACACAAAAGGCATCCTAACTTCTAACTAACAAAACTCACCATTTCACTAAACCTAAACACACCATTTTACTAAACACCAACACAAGCCATTTCATACACTGCTAAACCATAAAACATATCGTATCATTAACTTCTACACTTCCTACTGTCAATCTTGTTACATTCCTTCCTAGACCTCATCTCCTCTCCTTCTACAAAACAGCAACCCCTCTTCAAGGCCATTGCCCCCAGCACACTCGTGACAATCCCCACCTTTTCAAAACCTTGCCCCCAAGGCACACCCGTGACAATCACAAAACTATTCCCACTATGTGAGGGTATGAATTCCTGAAACTCCAAAGCAATTTCCTAGAACTGTCTTCTACAACAGCCCCTAACCATTTGACTAAAACTTCAGAACAAGCACAATTCCCTACTTTCTTCATTCTTTAATCAAGAATCTTCTCAGTCTCTAGCTGAACCACACCCTCACAATCAACAAGTGGTAAAGTGGGTAATGGAGAAATTTGGTCCCCCAGTTTTTCCTTGAGACAGGAAACATGAAACACAGGATGTATTTTTGATGTGGGAGGCAAATTGAGCTTATAAGCTACAAACCCAATCCTCTCAAGCAACTTGAAAGGTCCAAAATATCTAGGGGATAATTTCAATTTGTGTCTCATGGCTATAGTTTTCTATCTATAGGGCTACAATTTAAGAAAAACCCAGGTCCCAACTTCCAAACTTCTTTTAGTTCTCTTCCTATCTGCATGCATCTTTATTCTATTCTGGGCTTTCTTCAAATTCTCTTTCAAGAGGCTCAAGACTTCTTCTCGAGATCTCAAATGATAATCCACTACTGAATTGGCAGTATTACCTTGCACATAAGCAAGAAGCTTTGGAGGTGGAGTTCCATACAAAGCTTGGAAGGGTGAAAGTCCTGTAGATGAATGGACAATGGTATTGTAACACCACTCAATCATGGGTAACCAACTGCACCAATCTCTTGGTTTTGAGCCAACATATGCTCTCAAATAAGCCTCCACACCCTTTTTTAAAGCCTCAGCTTGACCATCAAATTGAGGATGGTAAGCTGAGCGAAAGGCCTGTGTAGTTCCTTGCATTTTAAATATTTCTCTCCAAAAATTGCTCGTGAATACCACATCTATGTCAGACAATATGGTCTTGGGGTAGGCCATGAATCTTAAGCACCCCAGAAAAAAATACTTCAGCTACCCTGCTATGTAAGGATGTGCTAAAGGGAAAAAATGACCATACTTGGTCAATCTGTCCACTACAGTTAGGATAATTGTCATGCCCTTCGAACTTGGAAGCCCCTCAATGAAATCCATGACAATATCAAACTAAGGATTCTGAGGAATGGGTAGAGGTTGTAGTAGCCCAGCTAGACAAACGTTTTCATTTTTATTCACTTGATAGGTTTGACATTCCCTCACCATTTTTCTAATATCCTTCCTCATAGTTGGCCAGTAAAAATCCAACTTTATGTTTTGAAGGGTTTTATGGTACCCAAAATGACATGCCTCTGGAATGCAATGAATGTATTGCAAACTCTTTTGCTGAAATGGAGATCCAGGCACTAGCACCAATTTACCCTTTATGAGGAGGAGTCCTTATTGCAAAGCATAATCTTTGGAGATATGTTAACCCAGCTGCAAGGCAACAACCAAATTAGTAATCTTATTAGGACAATGATAACTTTGTTTCAATTCATCTAACCATAGGAGCGTAGGAAAAGAAATTAAAGCCAATGTAGCTGACGCTGATTCCATTTTTCTTGAAAGGGAATTAGCCACTTTGTTATCTCTCTCTCTCTTGTATTCTACTCGGAAGTCATAACCCATAAGTTTTTAAATCCACTTCTGTTAAGTCTCAGTAGCTACTTTTTGTTCTAAAACAAATTTCAAAGTTTGTTGGTCTGTTTTTATCTTAAAAGGTTGATCAAGCAAGGTCTCCATTTATCCATTGCACTCACCAAATTCAAAAATTCTTTTTCACATGTGGACAGAAGTAGTGCTTTACCCTTCAAGGTCTTGCTAAAGAAGGCTATTGGATGGCCCTCTTGCATCAACACGGCCCCCAAACCAACTCATGAAACATCACACTCAATAGTAAATTCTTTAGTAAAATTTGGCAGCTTCAAAACTGGAGGGTTAGCTACTGTATCCTTCAAATTGTGAAAGGCCTATTCGGCTTCTTTAGTCCACACAAATGAGCTATTTTTCAACAAAAGAGTTAAAGGAGCAGCTATAGATCCATAGCCCTTTATGAACTTTCTGTAATACCCAATCAAACCTATAAAGCCTCTCAATGCCTTTACATTTATAAGAACTTGCCATTCTATCATAACAGCTATTTTTGTAAGATTAGCTTTAACCCCTTTCACAGAAATAATATGGCCAATATAATCCACCCCAGTGACCCTAAAACAACACTTCGACATCTTAACAAAGAGAGTATTCTGCCCTCTAAAATAGATAAAATTGTTTTCAAATGTGCAGGGTGTTCATTCAAGTCTTTACCATAAACCGAAATATCATCAAAGAAAACTAAAACAAATTTTCTGAGATATGGTTTAAAAACATGGTTCATCAATATACCACATATTTGATAAGAGAAGAAAAAATATGGTTTGTGATTAGGGGTGTTCATCCGAGTTCCAACCCGAGAACCCTGATACACCCAGGCCAGAACCTGGGTCTCAAATCTAGGCCAGAACCCGGCCCGGGTTAAGCCGGGTCAGACCCAGTCCGGAACCCAGATGTATTCGGGTTGAACCCAGTTCTTTTTTTTTTTTTTTAACCAATTTCATATTGTAGCTATTCTGATTATGTGATTATGACTATAAATTGATCACATTTTGCCATTTTTACAACAATTATCAAGATCCAAACCAACCATAAAAATGATGTACTGCTATAAAAGTTACAAGCACCCACTTGATTAACAAACAAAATGACAAAATAAATATGGAAAAACACATCCAGAATACAACTAGCCAAAAGTAATGCTTAAAATATGCTTGAATCCAGTGAAGAGGACCACGAGCAACAGCATTTGACAATCTATCAGACTGCAAAACAAGAATCAAAGAAGAGACACTAATGGGTTTCCACGAGCAACATTAATGCTTAAAAGGTGGGCCACTCTGAAATCAAGGCATGATCATATAAAAATTCAAAATCATACATAAGATAACAATAACAATAAGTCAACCTACAGTGCATCTTATGGTTTATGTATCCTATCGTTTAAAATACATCACCAAAACTCAATTTTTCTATTTTACATACTGACTTTTACAATATACCATACATCAGTTTATCTATTTTTTCTTCATATAATTTAAATATTATACTTTTTAATCTTTTTTATTCATTTCAAATATTTTCTTTAATTACCAATAATATCCTCATATCTTTTGATACTTGCAATATCTCCCCATATGCAATGTCATATAATTATGTTTTATTTTAAACTAATCCAAATTTATAAACTAAACCAAAATATAAATTAATTCAAAAAATAAAAGGAAAAGATTATATAATAAAAATATTGTCAAAGTATATTAAAAGAATATCCAGAGTATATTAAAAGAATATCCATTCTCGATACTTCTTGAAAATATTCTCAAAAAATACTTACCTTTATTAGTAACAATATCAATTAGAGAGAAATAATTTTAAAAATGTTTAGACGAATGAACGGTAATCTCTACATGTAGAGGATTTACTGTAATTGAATGTAAAATATAAATAGAATAGATGATCCAATGGAATAGATTTTTGGCCATCTTTCTTTATATTTTACAGAAATTTGTATTTTAAAAAATCTATTGTGAGTGCTCTTAAGAGAAGTGGTTGAGCTTGTTGGAGGCTGCAATGGGAATAATTCTGCATCCAATGAAGCTTCATTTTCCCAGCTTGTAGACAATACATAGGGCGTACTGGGTTAACCATTATGCACATCCTCCTCCTCCATCCCAAAACTTATAATATTTGGACAATCGTCGATATCAATCAACTATAGAGATCTCAACTGATGAATGCTACTTGGTATACGCTTAAGGTTTACAGAGTGGCTTAGGTGTAAATTTATAAGCCCAGTGAGGTAGCCAGTGGATGAAGGCAATTCTTCTATTGCAGTACCCGTTAAGTAGACTTGGCCTAAACGATTCATTTCACATTCGATTTCATGAAAGTTTTGAAGGCTTGAGCAATCACTAAGATCAAGGAATCCAAGAGATCTCAATTGGAGTCCCCTTTGAAAGCTCTTTATATTGAAGCATCCACCAAGACTCAAGGATTCCCAATCCGGCCCGCCTCATGTCTACTTCAAATATAGACTACATTCCATTAGTTTTAAAAATTATTTCTAGGTCCAAATGTGGCACCCTCGACGCCACATGTGATTTGTTAAGAGTCGCAACACTGGGGTGATGGCCGCTTGTGTCACACACCCTAACATAGAGTGTAAGTGCATGTAAGCATGCAATATGCGTGCAATACAAATTATCGCAACGGAAAATAAAAGGTAGTCAAAGCTAAGTATTAGAAATTTAAAGTCTACAACCTAATCGAATACTCCAGGGGACACGGAGTCGGCATCCTTTAGCCCCCTATCAACAAAAGGGCTACGGAGTCGACACGAAAATGTTCCTATCTCGTCCGATGCTACGATAACCCAAAGTAAGTCACTCAGTTTTGTACACTCCCGAGTGACCAGAGGAGTTTCATCGAAATAATGTCCAATCTCAACTTGTGATTGTGATACACACGCACCCACATGTTATCACCAGTACACAGAAGCCCAGTTTCACAATCTCACACAACATGGTATAACACAACACAATAACATAATCAAGGCACATAATAATAATGGTAAATATGCATATGCATGACAGACAGTATATTGGATAACATGGCATAACACACACATCAAACAATAGCACATCAAACACAAGAGCACAGTTTCACTAACCAACTACACGTGTAATCCCATCCTCCAATCTGGCCCCTAACCCAATTCCCAAACAACTACTACAATTCCAATCCCAACACTTTGTTGGGTCCAAGACCCTTCTCACAACTAGACTTCAAACAGTATTAGTGAATAAATCATGTCATAGTCTCAAGGGTCGCATTAGAGAGTTACTTACAATGTGGACAGGCAATTCTAGAAGATCGAACAGGCTTCGGTGTATGGGTCCCATGATTAGACAAGCGCCCGTCGCTACGTAGAAGACATCAAAATGTTAGCAAATTAATAAAATGCAAACATAAATTAATTTAACCAACACGAGCATATTGGCTCACCAAGGTGACGCCCAATGTGGCGATGCAGCAGCGTTATAAGGTGGTAGCGGCGGATTTGGGCGAGACAAGGCTTTTGGTGGGGTTTTCACAAAGGGAATACCAAATCTGGGGTGCTAGTGGGTGGTTGATAGAGATGTGGGGCATGGTGGAAACCTAGGCAAAAAAATTCCCTAAGTCGCACAAGATGGAAAATCAAGGGGGGAAAAGGGAGATCCGGGGCTGAGGATGAGATTGAGGGGATGAGAGGCTTATTGATGGGTTTCTCAAAGGGTGGAAATGGGCTTAGTCTCGATGGCGGTGAGACTTTTGGATAGAGAGGTAGGGGCTTCGAGTAATGCCATGAGTGACGGGCTTAAGCTAGGCTGCGACTGATGTAGCGGCGATAAGGAGATGATTTATAGAGGAACAAAATGACATCGAGAGACACGAAGAGAGCAACCATGGAAGCTCGGGGTGGGGAGAAAAGAAGATGGTGGCAAATGAAGAACTGGTGCTGCTCGTCGCACAAGGTGACAACTGGGTGGCAACTGGAACGATGGGGAGCATTACATGGGTGACGACAATGGAGAATAGGAGAAGAAGAATACCGAAAATGAGAGAAGAGAGAAATGATTGCGACACAACAGAGGGAGGGGAGAAAAAGATGACAACCCTTAGGGTTTCCCACTTAAAAGAGCTAAAATGGTGCCCTTTTTTGTGGGGAAAGGGTTGGGCCTTAAACACAAGGGCTGGGCCGGAAAACTACACTCATTTCACACCAAAAATTAACCTCACAACAAACATAAAGAGCCCACTAAATAAGCACCCATCTAAATAAATCTGGGTCCTCACATCAAAAGTGATCAAAAATATAATTTTTGATCTAAATTGTAAATATGATCATAATTTAAAAATCGTAGTTTTTAAATTTGCTAGTGCATATTTTGTGTAAGTTGTAGTGTAATTGTTTTTAAATTATATAATTCTTAAATTTGCTAGTGCGTATTTTATGTAAGTTATAGTTTTTAAACTATATACTTTTTAAATTTACTAGTACATACTTTGTGAACAAGTCTAACAAATTGTAATATATATTTATATGTACATAATTTGTAAAATATAAATATATATTTATTTATATTTTTGTATATGTATAAAGATTTATGTTTTTATGTATGTTTTTATATATGTTTCTGTTTATTTTTTTCTTTTTAAATTTTAATATATGTTTTGCATTTATGAGTTAGTTAGTAAGTTCTCCTTATTTATTTATTTATTTTTATACAAATAGGGCGGAGGTTTTGAACCCAGATTTTGGATAATCAAATTATGTGTCATTAGGCCATTAAGCTCTTGGCCATATTTCTCAGGTATGTTCTTTTTATTATGTATCATTACTGAAGATTTTCTTTAGGTGAAGCAATTTTTTTCTTGGTTTTTTTTTTTTGTTTACTTTTAACAATTGGGGTTTAGGGAGACACGACTTCATTCATGTCCAACGCTATCCTATATGATTTTTAAACTAGGGCTATCTTTTAAAAAAAAAATGCTTGATTTATATATAAAATGAATTACATTAGAATTTAAAATTATTTTTATTATAAAATAAATCTAGCATCTTACTTCCATTTACCTCAATTATAATTTTCGTCTAATTGGTTGTGATACATGATAATGACTATAATAATGATAATGATAATATGAATGTATTTCTAATTTTAAAAAGATTTAAAAAAAATATAAATACAACTTTAAGATATTTACAAATTTTAAACTTTTAAGAATATGGTTATAATTTTAAAAAAATTAAATTATATTTATGTCATTTATACCTCATAAAATATTTTTTTTAATTTGTTTTTAAATCAATTTAACATGTTTGAAAATGTTCTAAATATATGTTACCAAATAGTAAATAGATTTTTAACCGTTAAACTTAATATTTAAGTTATAAATTATAAGTTTTAAAACTATAACAAAAAAAAAAAAAAAAGTGTAGAACGTTACACACTTCAGTGACTACACATTTCTATTTAGCATTACTCTTCCAAAATATGCCCTACTACCAATATAGTATTGAGTTTGATTTGAAGTTTACATTGAACGTATGTGCTCTCACACATGACCAAAGCCAAGTCATCCAACCTTTCCCGCCAAATGAGTGGAAAAACCCACTTATGCCCTCCTCCTCCTCCCCTAGCAGGACATCACTCGTCAGTCGACTCTCCCCATTTCTTCTTTTGCAGAAACGCAGAGAGAGAGAGAGAGAGTGTGAGAGATGTCAGGGTGGGACGAGGGGGTAGTGTACTACAGCGACCAGGCTCACTTGTGGCGTAGCGGCGGTGAAAGTTTTGGGAAGCTTGCGGTCGAAAGTGGCTGGAGAGACTGGAGAAATGGAAGATCCGGTGACCGGGGGCGTTCAGGTCTTGCTTACATCAAAGGAGGATCCAGTCTCAATGAGGTTTCTTGGGGTGAGTGTGGGTTTTTGTATTCTAATTTTTGTTTGGTTGATTCCTAAATTGAGGGATTCAATTGAAACAAAATAAATAAACGGACCTAATGGCCTTTGATTGGAGGATTTCTTTCCTAAATGAGATGTGGAAGTTAAAGTTCTTGTTTTTTATATCTTCTTTTATATATCATACCCAATGGGGCTTTAGGGTTTATTTTGGTTTTTCTTATTTTACGGTTTCCTTAATTTTTATTAAAATTAAGTTATATTTTTTTGGTTAATTTGAGGTTTTTGTTGTGGGTGACAGGCTCAATATATATCGAAACTTGTTAAAATAGCTGGGATCGCTATAGCTGCATCTAGGACTAAGGCAAAGGCGACATATGTGACTCTCATATGCAAGAACTGTAGAAATTCAAAGCAAGTTCCTTGTCGGCCTGGGTGGTGCAATTGTCCCTCGCTCTTGCGATCTTATCCCTCAGGGTTATTTCACACCACTTTTTACAATTTCTCACATTTGTGTGGTTTTGAGCTTATTTGATGCGAGTTATGGGGGTTATTTGTAGCCGGGAGAAGAGCCATGCCCACTTGATCCATGGCTTGTGGTTCCAGATAAGAGCAAGTATGTCGATCAACAAACCTTGAAACTGCAGGAGAATCCAGAGGTATGGTTCTTCATCTTGATGAGTAAAAGTTCATGTTTTAATTGCATTTTTTACGTAATTGATTGGTATTTACTTCATGTTTGCAGGATGTTCCAACTGAGGAGCTTCTGATGAACTTTTTTTCTCTCTTTTTTCGATTGTTTCGTATGGGACATAGGGAAAGATGACTCCATTCATGTCCAGCACCGTTCCATATATATGCTTTGTAAAATAATGTGTCTTGAGGTTGTTAATTGTACGTTAAATTTTAAAATTATTTTTATTATAAAATAAATCTAGTGTCTCATCTTAAGCCACTTATATCTTTATAAACTTGGGTATATAATAGAAGAGAAATGCTATTATTAGTGTGACGCCCTCAAATCCCCACGCACCGACATGGGGAAATCAAGACGTCCGGATGGTGACAACCCGGGTCACCACCCTATCGACGAGTGCCAAGTGTGTGCAAAAGCAACATATGTGCACGAAGAAATACGCAGCGGATAACGAAAGTCATATAACTAAGTACCAGAATTTTCTTAATATAATACAAGCTATTTAAAACATACATAATTAAATATTACAAAACACGAATATAGTTTTAAACCACATTATAAAGCATAACTTCGATTCAAAACTCCAGCGGAGCCGCATCCTCGGGCTCAGCCTCCTCCTCCTCGATTCCTGCACCAAAATTTACGGAACCAAAAATGGTACTGCAAGTAAGTAAAATCCAAACACCACCAAATACAAGCATATAGAACTCAAACAATATGCATGAAGTGATGCCAATGCACAAACCCATAAAAACATATTTTTCCACGCACGCCAAAAAATTCCATTTGGCCCAAAACAAACCCTTTCCAAATATCACACCAAAAGTCACATTTGGCCTTTATCCATCTCAAACCATTATCCATTTTATCCATATGCACCATGACCTTCCCTAGGGGTCATCCGCACACCCTGGCTCTAGTGCCACACCGCAGAGTACCACCACGCATGTGACACCTAACGAGCGATGCCCAGTTCCGCGCCCCGCGCGTTCGTAGCCAAGCATCCTCTAGCCCTCGCCAGCGAAGGGCCACGGAGTCGGTGCGTAGAGCGATGCCCGGTTCCGCACCCGGCGTGTTCGTAGCCAAGCATCCCCTAGGCCCCGCTCCCGTCGTCGCCCAGCAACAACCCAGGGGACATCACTCAGTTTATTCCGCTCCCGAGTGACCAGAGGAGCTCCACCGAGATAATACCCCATCCCAGCTTGGGGTCGTAAACAGGCTTTTCTCAATTAAACAAAAACACACATGCATGCACCATGTAAATGCTATATCAATGCACAAAAATAATCAACCAACATATATCAATAAAACAAGAAACTCCGTCCTCCATCCATCCGACCCCCAAACTCCTCAGACTCAGTCCAGAATCAACCAACCAGCAGCAATAAAATTATTGAATGAGCAATATATATTTAGATCTGAAAATAGGGTTTGGAAAATACTTACAGCTATATGGTATTTTTAGAAAGCTTGCGGCATTGCAAACGGCGGAGAAAAAGTAACGTAACAGTGAAAACTCACTGTGGCTGTGGGTTGTAAAATACCCACTTTTGAACGGGGACAAACCAGGGCTTGGGATTGATAGGGAATGGTCTAGGGATGATTATGAAGCTATTGGAAATGGTGGTTGGCCGTGGGTGGCGGCGGAAATGGTGGTTGATGGCCGGATTTTCCAAAATGGAAAGCTAGCTCGTGGGAGCTTTTCCGGTGGTTATTAGGGGCCAAAAATGGGTGGGTTAGGACGGTAAGGGACCGGTGATGAAGTGGTGAAGAAGTGGTGGCCGGAGGTGGAGCTACGGCGGCGGATCGGTGCAAAAACCGTGGGGGCTTCAAGGGCGTTTTCCGGCCAAACGGCTGGCCGGATGGGGCTGAGATTTGGTGGGGAGGTGCGCCGGAGGGAGGGGCTTCGACCGGTGGGGGCGGTGTGCTATACGGCGGCCGAAAGGCGGTGGGTCGAGGGGTTGAGCCGGTTACGGCGTGGGAGAGGAGAGAGAGAGAGAGAGAGAGAGAGAGAGAGAGAGAGAGAGAGAGAGAGAGAGAGAGAGAGAGAGAGAGAGAGAGAGAGAGAGAGAGAGAGAGAGAGAGAGAGAGAGAGATGGAACGCACGGGAGAGGAAGGAAGAAGAAAAAGAAAAGAAAGAAAAAAGAGAAAAAGAAAAAGAAAGAAGAAAAAGAAAAGAGAAAAAAAGGAAAAAGGAAAAAGGGAAAAAGAGATGTAGGAAAGAGATGAGGTCCAATCCTCACTCCGGGAAAACAAAACAAAACTGCCGAGAAAGAGATTAAAAACTGCAAAACGACTAAAATAAATAAAACACAACATCAAATAAATTAAAAACCAATTTTAAAACGCAATAAATTAAAATAAATAAACTAATATATTAATTAAAATAAAAACAACCCTTCAGTGAAAATACACGCGAAAGCGGGTCATCACATCCTCCCCCCTTAAAAACAAATTCCGTCCTCGAAATTTGCAAGATCAACCACCAACTTAAAACAAGCCACATAAAAACACATAAACTAGCTGTGACCAAGATTAAGATACATACCTTCATTATTCAAATAAGTACGGGTACTGCTCCCTCATGTCCGCTACTCGCTCCCAAGAGAAGTTTTGAGCTAACGGATCTCCCTAAGCCACCCTAACCAGAGGTATCGTCTTGGACCTCAACTGTTGCTCCTTCCAATCCATGATCTGCGACGGAATAACCTCATAAGTGAGATCCGGTTGCAACTGAATATCCTCTGGGTCGACGAAGCGTGGCTCTTGCTGTCCAAAGCTCTTCTTCAGGGATGATACGTGGAAGACATCATGAATATCCCCAAAATATGCTGGCAAAGCAACTCTATAGGCGATGGAGCCTACCTTCTCCAGAATCTGAAAAGGGCCGACATACCTCGGATCCAACTTCCTCTTCTTACCAAAACGCTTAACACCTCTCATGGGAGAGACTTTAAGGTAAACCCAATCACCAACTTCAAAAGATAACTCTCTCCTCCTAGTATCAGCGTAACTTTTCTGGTGACTCTGAGCTGCCGCCATTTTATCTCTGATGATCCGGACTTGGCTTTGCATCTCCTGAATTATTTCGGGTCCAATTATCCTACTCTCCCCGACTTCATCCCAACACAAGGACGACCTGCACTTTCTCCCATAAAGAGCTTCATATGGAGCCATTTGAATGGTCGTATGGAAGCCATTATTATATGCAAACTCGATGAGCGGCAAATGGTTTTCCCAACTCCCTTGAAATTCCATGACACATGCTCGCAACATGTCTTCAAGGGTCTAAATCGTGCACTCTGATTGGCCATCTGTCTGCGGGTGATATGCAGTACTGAACTTCAACTTAGTACCCAAAGCTGCCTGCAAACTCTTCCAGAACTGCGACGTGAACCTCGGGTCTCGATCCGACACTATACTCTTTGGTATGCCGTGCAGCCGCACTATCTCCTTGACATACAAGCGGGTCAACTTACCCAAGGAATCGGTGTTATTAACAGGCAAGAAATGAGCACTCTTCGTTAACCGGTCAACAATCACCCAAACAGAATTTTTCCCACTAGGCATTCTCGGCAAACCTACTACAAAGTCCATCGTGATGTCATCCCATTTCCACTCAGGAATAGGGAGGGGTTGGAGCATACCTGCAGGTCTTTGATGCTCAGCCTTCACTTGACAACATGTGTGGCATTTCTCAACATATAAGGCAATATCCTTCTTCATTCCATCCCACCAGTAATTTTTCTTCAAGTCCCGATACATCTTTGTACTGCCGGGATGAACTGAATAAGGGGCCGCATGAGCTTCTGCCATGATTCGCTCTTTGAATTCTGAATCTTTAGGGACCACTCTGCGATCTCGAAACCGAAGTATCCCATCTTTATCCATGCTATAATCCACAAATCTTCGGTAGTATCCGGCGAGCCCCAAGAAACTCTGGATCTCGCGCATTGTAGTCGAGCGCTGCCAAGACAAAATGGCTTCTACCTTATTAGGATCAACAGCCACTCCGTCTCGGGAAATTACATGCCCAAGAAATCTAACTTCTTCCAACCAGAATTCACATTTGCTGAGTTTGGCGTACAACTGGTGTTCTCTCAATTTCCCAAGTACCAGACGAAGATGATACACATGCTCTTCAATATCTCGGGAATAAATCAAAATATCATCGATGAATACTACCACAAAGGAATCCAGATAATGTCGAAATACTCGATTCATTAAATCCATGAAAGCAGCAGGGGCATTAGCTAACCCAAATGGCATCACCTTAAATTCATAATGCCCATACCTCGACCTGAAAGCAGTTTTAGGCACATCCTTGTCTCTGATCCTCAGCTGGTAGTATCCCAACCTCAGATCAATTTTAGAGAACACGGTTGCTCCTTGAAGCTGATCAAATAAATCATCTATCCGCAGGAGAGGGTATTTATTTTTTATGGTCACCTTATTCAATTCCCGATAATCTATGCACATACGGAGGGTTCCATCTTTCTTTTTAACAAACAAAACTGGTGCACCCCACGGTGAAGTACTAGGCTGAATAAATCCCTTCTCTACCAGCTCTTGCAACTGAGTCTTCAACTCTTTTAATTCAGCCGGTGCCATGCGATAAGGAGCTTTATGCATAGGAGCCGCTCCAGGTTCCAAGTCTATAACAAATTCCATTTCCCGCACAGGGGGTAGTCTGGGCAAGTCATCCACAAACACATCGGGGAATTCTTCCACAACTGGAATGTCTGCCAAAGACTTCTCCTCAGACGGTGTGGACACCATCTGAACCAAGGATGCATCCGCTCCCCATGCAATCTCTCTTCTTGCTTGAATTACCGATATAATTATCGGCTTTTCTTTCAATTTACTCCCCGCAAATTCCAGACAATCACCATCTGGAAGCTGAAAGCTAATTATCCGACTTCTGCAATTAATACTCACAGAATATCGGTATAGCCAATCCATCCCGAGGATGATATCAAAACCCAACAGCTTAAACACCACCAAATCAGCATCCAAGAACCTTCCCTCAAAATTTAACGGGCATCCCAAAGCAACCTTGGAACACCACCCCATTTCACCATTGGGTAGAGCCACTACCATAGACTTCGGCAACGGTTCCGTGACCAAATTACACACCCGAGCAAAAGAGGAAGATACAAACGACTGTGACGCACCGGAATCAAACAAAATGCAAGCATAAAACTCATACAAACGGACTCTTCCTGAACCAACACATTAACCCATGAAATCCAAAAAAGCAAAGGAGAAACCAAAAATACCAAAAATTAAATCCAACTTAAAATTAAATTAATCCATACTTGTAATTACTCCAGCATCATGGGTCGCTGGCGCCTCATCATCCACCTCTCCGGGTGTGACAGCATAAACCCGGGCTTGCACTGCTTGCCTTGGGTTGGTTCTTCCACCGTGTCTACCTCCACGTCTTCCTTGAACTCTGACGGGGCACTCCCGAGCAATATGTCCCATTTGGCCGCACCGGTAACACTGGGGTCCACTACTCAGCCGACACTCGCCCTCATGAGCTCTATTACATGCTCCACAAATTGGCACCCGTCCTCCCATACGAACACCTGAGGACGTTTGAGGTCGAGTTCCGGTCCGCTGAACAAATTTCTGAGGCGAACCCGAGCTGCTTCCTTCACCAGAAAAACTCCGCCTCTTATGTCCTGGAGGGGAGCCCATACTCAGATTATTTTCTCGCTCCACAAGGGTGGCCACATCCACTAATTCCTGAAAGGTGGATATCCGATGGCTGACCACCATACGGTGTATATCAGGGCGTAGTCCCTCCTGAAAATGATCAGCTCGCATCTCCTCTGTGGTGATAAGGTGGGGAGCAAATTGCCCAAGTTCTTGAATCTCCAGGCGTACTGTTCCACTGTCGAGCCCCCTTGGACCAAATTTGAGAACTCTCTTGCCTTCTACTTCCTTACCGATGCGGGAAAGAAGCAGTCGTTAAATTCTTTCTTGAAGCGCTGCCAGGTCACAGCAGCGAAAGATCCCAATTCTGATTCCAACATCACCCTCTTGGTATCTCACCAATCAGACGCGGTACCTTGCAACAGATAGCTGGCGTAGAGTACCTGTTGCGCCTCGGTGCATCCACACACCTCAAATGTTCTTTCCAGGTCTTTGATCCATTTTTCAGCTTGAAGTAGATCCTCTTCTCCGGTGAAGTGTGGGGTTCTATGCGCCAGGAAGCGCTCATAGGTGCATCCGGCTTACACCATGCTACTGGACCCTCCTGGGTACATCCAAGGCCCTCCTTGATGTGGCCAAGGACCTCCTGGTTGTGGCCAAAACCCTCTTTGCTATGGACAAGGCCCTCTTTGTTGTGGCCAGGGACCCCCTTGTGATGGCCAAGGTCCTCCTTGTTGTGGCCAAGACCCTGTCTGTTGTGGCCTAATATTCTACTGCATGAACTCCGTCATCTGCCGTATTGCCTCGGCTATGGAGTCATCTCTTGAGGTATTGTCCCGTGGCTCCTGAGTAGATTTCCTTGGTCTCTCCATTTTTTCCTGTCACCACAACCTTTGACCCCCTTTCAGAAAACAAAAACAAATAAAACCAACAACAAACAAAAACGGAACCACAGACCAACACCACATCACAAAAAACAAAAGAAACCAACTTGCAAAAACATAACTAAATAAATAAAACAAACAAACAAGCTTCAAACAAATAAAGCAAATAAAAAAAATTAAATAACTATACTTAACATAATTTTAAAACACAACTTTAAAAGCATTCTGGTACTACCTACGGGACATGTGATTTTACCCAGAGCCAAACCGCTCTGATACCACCTATGACGCCCCCAAATCCCCACGCATGGACACGGGGAAATCGAGACGTCCGGATGGTGACAACCCGGGTCACCACCCTATCGACGAGTACCAAGTGTGTGCAAAAGCAACATATGTGCACGAAGAAATACGCAGCGGATAACGAAAGTCATATAACTAAGTATCAGAATTTTCTTAATATAATACAAGCTGTTTAAAACATACATAATTAAATATTACAAAACACGAATATAGTTTTAAACCACATTATAAAACATAACTTCGATTCAAAATTCCGGCAGAGCCGCATCCTCGGGCTTAGCCTCCTCCTCCTCGATTCCTGCACCAAAATCTATGGAACCAAAAATGGTACCGCAGGTAAGTAAAATCCAAACACCACCAAATAAAAGCATATAGAACTCAAACAATATGCATGAAGTGATGCCAATGCGCAAACCCATAAAAACATATTTTTCCACGCACGCCAAAAAATCCTATTTGGCCCAAAACAAACCCTTTCCAAATATCACGCCAAAAGTCACATTTGGCCTTTATCCATCTCAAACCATTATCCATTTTATCCGTATGCACCATGACCTCCCCTAGGGGTCATCCGCACACCCTGGCTCTAGTGCCATACCGCAGAGTACCACCAGGCATGTGACACCTAACGAGCGATGCCCAGTTTCGCGCCCCGCACGTTCGTAGCCAAGCATCCTCTAGCCCTCGCCAGCGAAGGGCCATGGAGTCGGTGCGTAGAGCGATGCCCGGTTCTGCGCCCGGCGCGTTCGTAGCCAAGAATCCCCTAGCCCCCGCTCCCGTCGTCGCCCAGCGACAACCCAGGGGACATCACTCAGTTTATTCCGCTCCCGAGTGACCAGAGGAGCTCCACCGAGATAATACCCCATCCCGGCTTGGGGTCGTGATACACACTCACCCGTAAGTCCACTTACGCCAATAAACAGGCTTTTCTCAATTAAACAAAAACACACGTGCATGCACCATGTAAATGCTATATCAATGCACAAAAATAATCAACCAACATATATCAATAAAACAAGCAACTCCGTCCTCCATCCATCCGACCCCCGAACTCCTCGGACTCAGTCCGGAATCAACCAACCAGCAGCAATAAAATTATTGAATGAGCAATATATATTTAAATCTGAAAATAGGGTTTGAAAAATACTTACAGCGTTATATGGTATTTTTAGAAAGCTTGCGACGTTGCAAACGGCGGAGAAAAAGCAACGTAACAGTGAAAATTCACTGTGGCCGTGGGTTGTAAAATACTCACTTTTGAACGGGGACAAACCAGGGCTTGGGATTGATAGGGAATGGTCTAGGGATGATTATGAAGCTATTGGAAGTGGTGGTTGGCCGTGGGTGGCGGCGGAAATGGTGGTTGATGGCCGGATTTCCCAAAATGGAAAGTTAGCTCGTGGGAGTTGTTCCGGTGGTTATTAGGGGCTGAAAATAGGTGGGTTAGGACGGCAAGGGACCGGTGATGAAGTGGTGAAGAAGTGGTGGCCGGAGGTGGAGCGACAGTGGCGGATCGGGGCAAAAACCGTAGGGGGCTTCAAGGGCGTTTTCCGGCCAAACGGCTGGCCGGTTGGGGTTGGGATTTGGTGGGGAGGTGCGCCGGAGGGAGGGGTTTCGACCGGTGGGGGCGGTGTGCTGCACGGCGGCCGGAAGGCGGTGGGTCAAGGGGTTGAGCCGGTTACGGCGTGGGAGAGAGAGAGAGAGAGAGAGAGAGAGAGAGAGAGAGAGAGAGAGAGAGAGAGAGAGAGAGAGAGAGAGAGAGAGAGAGAGAGAGAGAGAGAGAGAGAGAGAGAGAGAGACGGAACGCACGGGAGAGGAAGGAAGAAGAAAAAGAAAAGAAAGAAAAAAAGAAAAAAAGAAAAAGAAAGAAGAAAAGGAAAAAGGAAAAAGGGAAAAAGAGATGTAGGAAAGAGATGAGGTCCAATCCTCACTCTGGGAAAACAAAACAAAACCGCCGAGAAAGAGATTAAAAACCGCAAAACGACTAAAATAAATAAAACACAATATCAAATAAATTAAAAACCAATTTTAAAACGCAATAAATTAAAATAAATAAACTAATATATTAATTAAAATAAAAACAACCCTTCAGTGAAAATACACGCGAAAGCGGGCCATCACACTTAGCATCCATAAACCACATACCAAGATGTGATTTATCATTTTTATCATTATATTTAAACATATAAATTTACACATAAATATATGTGTGTTTAAATAAAATGATAAAAATGCTAAATCATATATTGTTATGTAGTGTAGGGAATGTTGATAAGTAGAATTTTTCATAATAGAAAAGACTTGGACATTATATATATAATAGGAAACCAAAAAAAAAAAAAAAAACTTTAATAAGGACTTTGAAGTAATGCCTGGTTTGAATAGTGAGTTAAGATGAAATAAGATAAAAGTTATAATAAAATATTATCAGAATATAATTTTTTTAATATTATTTTTGTGTTGAGTTTGAAATGGTTGAATTTTGTTTGAAAGTTTGATAAAATTGTAATAATTAGATGAGATGAGATGAATTGAAATGATTTTGAAAAAAAATGAGGTAAACTGTACAATATTGATCTTCTAGTTTTTGGAAACTGCCTTCGAGCTCTGTTAGGACGTAGTTCTTGTTCTACTTGTGATGACCCGCTTTTAAGTGTATTTTCGCTGAAATAATTATTTTTATTTTAATTTAATTGCGTTTTAAAAATTGGGTTTTAATTTAATTTAGTTTATTTGATGTTGTGTTTTATTTAGTTGTTTTGTGGTTTTTAATCTTTTGGCGGTTTGTTTCGTTTTCCCGGAGTGAGGACTGGACCTCATCTCTTTTCACATCTTTTTCCTTTTTTTTTCTCTTTTTCCTTTTTCTTTTTCCCTTCTTTTCCTTTTTCCTTCTTTTTTCTTTTTTTTTCTTTTTTTTTCCTTTTCTTTTTCTCTCTTCTCTCTCCCCGATTCGGACCCCCCCCCGTGCTCTCTCTCTCTCCTCCCTCTCCCTCACGCCGGCGTCACCTTCCCCAGCCCCTACCGCCGCCGTCCGGCCACCGTTCGGCCTCCCACCGGTCCCATTCTCTTCCTCTCCCTCCGGTGCACCACCCCTTCAAAACCCACCCCCAACCGGCCGGCCATTTGGCCGGAAAAAGCTTCCAAAGGGCGCACGGATTTCACTCCGATCCGCCGCCGTCGCTCCACCTCCGGCCACCATTTCTTCACCACTTCATCACCGGCCTCTTGCCGTCCTAACCCACCCATTTCCGGCCTCCAACGACCACCGGAGCAGCTCCCACGAGCTTGTTTTCCGATTTGCCATTTTCGGCCATTTCCGGCCATTCCGCCGCCACCCACGGCCGTCCGTCACTTCCAATAGCTTCACAACCACCTCTAGACCATTCCCTATCAATCCCGTGTCCTAGTTTGTCCCCGTTCAAAAGTGGGTTTTTCAGACCCACGGCCACAGTGAATTTTCACTGTGACGTTGCTGTTTTTCCGCCGTTTGCAACGCCGCTTGTTTTCTAAAATTGTCATATAGCGCTGTAAGTATTTTTCCAAACCCTACTTTTAGATTTAAATATATATTGCTCATTCAATATTTAACTGTTGCTGGTTGTTGATTCCGGACTGAGTCCGAGGAGTTTCGGGGGTCGGATGGATGGAGGACGGAGTTGTCTGTTTTATTGATTTATGTTGGTTGGTTATTTTATTATGCATTGATTTGGCATTTCATGGTGCATGCACGTGTGTTTGTGGATTTGTGTGAAAAGCCTGTGTATTGGCGTGACTGGTTTTACGGGTGCGTGTGTATCACGAGCCCAAGCCGGGATGGGTTATTATCTCGGTGGAGCTCCTCTGGTCACTCGGGAGCGGAATAAACTGAGTGATGTCCCCTGAGTCGTCGAGAGAGATGACGGGAGCGGGGCTAGGGGATGCTTGGCTACGAACGTGCCGGGCATGGAACCGGGCATCGCCCTACTCACCGACTCCGTGGCCCTTCGCTGGCGAGGGCTAGAGGATGCTTGGCTACGCACGCGCGGGAGGCGCGGAACTGGGCATCGCTCGTTAGGTGTCACATGCGTGGTGGTACTCTACGGTGTGACACTGGAGCCAGGGTGTGCGGATGACCCCTAGGGGAGGTCATGGCGTATACGGTTAAAATTGGATAATGGTTTATGGGGCCAAATGGGACTTTTGGCGTGGGCCAGATGGACTTATGGCGAGATATTGGGCCGGATGGACTTCCGGCGAGATATTGGGCCAAATGGACTTTTGGCGGCCAAATGTGACTTTTGGCGTGTTTTTCGGAAAGGATGTGTTTGTGGGCCAAAAAGGGTTTTTTTGGCGTGTGTGGAAAACTTGGGTTTTTGTGGGCTTTGTGCATTGGGCATGTTTCATGCATCTTGTATGAGTTTTATGTGTTTTTATCTGGTAGTGTTTGGGTTTTACTTACCTGCGGTACCATTCGTGGTTCCGTAGCTTTTGGTGCAGAGTTAGAGGACGAAGAGGAGGAGGCTGAGCCCGAGGATGCGGCTCCGCCGGGTTGCTGATGCTATCTTTATATTTGTTTAAATCTGTAGTCGTGTTTTGTAATATTTATCTATGTATGTTTTAAACAGCTTGTATTACGTTAAGAAAAATTCTGGTACTTAGTTATGACTTTCTTTATCCGCTGCGTGTTTATCTGTACACATCTGTTGCCTTGCACACACTCGGCACCCGTCGATGGGATGGTGACCCGGGTTGTCACCATCCGGACGTCTCAATTTCCCCGTGTTCGGGCGTGGGGATTTGGGGGCGTCACAGGTGGTATCAGAGCGGTTTGGCTCTGGGTAAAACCACATGTCCCGTAGGTAGTACCAGAATGTTTTTAAAGTTGTGTTTTGAAAATTATGTTAAGTATAGTTGTTTTATTTGTTTTATTTGTTTGAACTTGTTTGCTGTTTTGTTTATTTGGTTATGTTTTTGCATGCTGGTTTCTTTTGTTTCTTGCTGAGTAGCGCTGTTTTTTGTTTTGTTGGTTTTATGATGGTTTTATTTGTTTTCTTAAAGGAGGGTCAAGAGTAGTGTTGTGACAGGATTATGGGGAGACCAGGGAGACCAAGGAAAAATACTCAGGAACCACAGGATAATACCTCCAGGGATGACTCCATAGCGGAAGCAATTCGGCAGATGACGGAGTTTATGCAACAGAGTGCGAGGTCTCAACAGGCAGGGCTTTGGCCACCACAAGGACCTTGGCCACCACAAGGGGGTCCTTGGCCACCATCAGGAGGGCCTTGTCCACCATCAGGAGGGCCCTATCCACCGTCAGGAGAGCCTTGTCCACAACAAGGAGGGTATTGGCCACAACCAGGAGGTCCCTGGCCATATCAGGGAGGGCCTTGGATGTATCAAGGAGGGTCCAGTAGCATGGTGCAAGCCGGATGCACCTATGAGCGCTTCTTGGCGCATAGGACCCCACACTTCACTGGGAATGAGGATCCACTTCAGGCTGGAAAATGGATCAAAGATCTGGAGAAGACTTTTGAGGTGTGTGGGTGCATTGAGGCACAGCAAGTACTCTACGCCAGCTATCTCTTGCAAGGTATCGCTTCTGATTGGTGGGATACTAGGAGGGTGATGTTGGAATCTGAACTGGGATCTTTCGCTGCGGTGACCTGGCAGCATTTTAAGAAGGAATTCAATGACCGCTTCTTTCCTGCATCAGTAAGGAAGCAAAAGGCAAGAGAGTTCTCCAATCTGGTCCAAGGGGGCGCAACAGTGGAACAATACGCCCGGAGGTTTATAGAACTTGAGCGATTTGCTCCTCATCTTGTTGCCACTGAGGAGATGCGAGCAGATCGTTTTCAGGAAGGGCTACGCCCTGATATACGCCGTATGGTGGTCAGCCTTCGGATATCCACTTTTCAGGAGTTAGTGGATGTGGCCACCCTTGTAGAGCGGGAAAATAATCTGAGTTTGGGCTCCCCTTCAGGGCAAAAGAGGCGAAGTTTTTCTGGTGAAGGAAGCAGCTCGGGTTCGCCTCAGAAGTTTGTTCAGCGAACTGGAACCCGATCTCAAGCATCCTCCAGTGTTCGCATGGGAGGACGTATGCCTGTTTGTGGAGTTTGTAATAGAGCTCATGAGGGCGAGTGTCGGACGAGTAGCGGACCCCAGTGTTATCGGTGCGGCCAAGTGGGGCATATTGCTCGGGATTGCCCCGTTAGAGCTCAAGGAAGCCGTGGTGGTAGACACGGTGGAAGAACCAACCCGAGACAAGCAGTGCAAGCCCGGGTTTATGCTGTCACGCCCGGAGAGGTGGACGATGAGGCACCAGCGACCCATGATGCTGGAGTAATCACAGGTATGGATTAATTTAATCTTTTAAGTTGGATTTATTTTTGGTGCATTTGGTTTCTTCGTTGTTTTTTTTTTTGGATTTCATGGGTTGTGTGTTTGGTTCAGGAAGAGTCCGTTTGTATGAGTTTTATGCTTGTACTTTGTTTGATTCCGGTGCTTCACGATTGTTTGTGTCTTCCACGTTTGCTCGGGTGTGTAACTTGGTCACGGAACCGTTGCCGAAGGCTATGGTAGTGGCGCTACCCGATGGCGAGATGGTGTGGTGTTCCAAGGTTGCTTTGGGATGCCCGTTAAACTTTGAGGGAAGGTTTTTGGATGCTGATCTGGTGGTATTCAAGCTGTTGGGTTTCGATATCATCCTCGGGATGGATTGGCTATACCGATATTCTGCGACTATTAATTGCAGAAGTCGGACAATTAGTTTTTAGCTTCCGGATGGTGATTGTCTGGAATTCGCGGGGAGTAGATTAAAAGAAAAGCCGATGATTATATCGGCGATACAGGCAAGAAGAGAGATTGCATGGGGAGCGGATGCACTCTTGGTTCAGATGGTGTCCACGCCGTCTGAGAAGAAGTCCTTAGCAGACATTCCAGTTGTGGAAGAGTTCCCCGATGTGTTTGTGGATGACTTGCCCGGACTACCCCCCGTGCGAGAGATGGAGTTTGTTATAGACTTGGAACCTGGAGCGGCTCCTGTGCATAAGGCTCCTTACCGCATGGCACCGGCTGAATTGAAAGAGTTGAAGACCCAGTTGCAAGAATTAGTAGAGAAGGGGTTTATTCAGCCTAGTACGTCGCCGTGGGGTGCTCCAGTTTTATTTGTTAAAAAGAAAGATGGAACCCTTCGTATGTGCATTGACTATCGGGAGTTGAACAAGGTGACCATCAAAAATAAATATCCTCTCCCGCGGATAGATGATTTATTTGACCAACTTCAAGGAGCAGCCGTGTTCTCTAAGATTGATCTGAGGTCGGGATACTACCAGCTGAGAATCAGAGACCAGGACGTGCCTAAAACTGCTTTCAGGTCGAGGTATGGGCATTATGAATTTAAGGTGATGCCGTTTGGGTTGGCTAATGCCCCTGCAGCGTTCATGGATTTGATGAATAGGGTGTTTCAACCTTACCTGGATTCCTTTGTGGTAGTATTTATCGATGATATACTGATTTATTCCCGAGATGTTGAAGAGCATGTGTATCATCTTAGTCTGGTACTTGAGAAATTGAGAGAGCACCAGTTGTACGCCAAGCTCAGCAAGTGTGAGTTCTGGTTGGAAGAAGTTAAATTTCTTGGGCATGTAATCTCCCAGGGTGGAGTGGCAGTTGATCCTAGTAAGGTAGAAGCCATTTTGTCATGGCCACGCCCAACTACAGTACGCGAGATCAGGAGTTTCTTGGGGCTCGCCGGTTACTACCGAAGGTTTGTAGAGGGTTTTGCTCGCTTATCCGGACCTCTCACAGCTTTGACTCGGAAGAATACAGAATTTGTTTGGTCAGAGAAATGTGAGAGAAGCTTCCAGGAATTGAAGAACAGGTTGACGACGGCACCAGTGTTAGCACTCCCAGAACCGCATAAGCCGTTTGTAGTCTTCAGTGATGCGTCTAAGTTCGGTTTGGGTTGTGTCCTTATGCAGGAAGGACGGGTTGTAGCCTATGCATCTCGTCAGCTTAAGGACCATGAGAAGAATTATCCGACGCATGATCTAGAGTTGGCTGCGATTGTTTTTGCACTCAAGATCTGGCGGCATTTCTTGTATGGGGAAGCTTGTGAGGTATTTACTGATCATAAGAGCTTGAAGCATTTGTTTTCCCAGAAAAATTTGAATATGAGGCAGAGGCGTTGGTTAGAGCTAATCAGTGACTATCAGTGTGAGATCAAGTACCACCCGGGGAAGGCTAACATAGTTGCTGATGCTTTGAGCCGGAAGTCTCATTTGGAGGATGAAGCCGAACCGTCAGAAATGGATTCGTTACTTTATGGGATGAGAAGGCTCCTTATAGAGAGTTCGCAGCAAGTAGAGATTTTGTCTTCAGTTCTGGACATTCGGGTAATAGATTTTGAAGAATTGAAAGCTCTCCAAAGAAAGGATCAGAAGCTGCTGAACATCAGGAAAAGAGTCCGAAAATCTCGAGGGCCGTTGCACTATAGCATGGATAGTGATGGGGTACTTCGGTTCCGAGATCGCAGAGTGGTCCCGAAGGACTCAGATTTCAAAGAACGAATCATGGCGGAAGCTCATGCGGCCCCGTATTCAGTTCATCCCGGCAGTACAAAGATGTATCGAGACTTGAAGAAAAATTACTGGTGGGATGGAATGAAGAAGGACGTTGCCTTAGATGTGGAGAAATGCCACACGTGTCGTCAGGTAAAGGCTGAGCATCAGAGACCTGCAGGCATGCTCCAACCCCTCCCTATACCTGAGTGGAAGTGGGATGACATCACGATGGACTTCGTAGTGGGTTTGCCGAGAACACCTAGTGGGAAGAATTCTGTTTGGGTGATTGTGGACCGGTTAACGAAGAGTGCTCATTTTCTGCCTGTTAACAACACCGACTCTTTGGGTAAGTTGACCCGTTTGTATGTCAAGGAGATAGTGAGGCTACACGGCATACCAAAGAGTATAGTGTCGGATCGGGACCCGAGGTTCCCATCGCAGTTCTGGAAGAGTTTGCAGGCAGCTTTGGGTACTAAGTTGAAGTTCAGCACTGCTTATCACCCGCAGACAGACGGCCAGTCAGAGCGCACCATACAGACCTTGGAAGACATGTTGCGAGCATGTGCCCTGGAATTCCAAGGGAGTTGGGAAAATCATTTGCCGCTCATTGAGTTTGCCTACAATAACAGCTACCATGCGACCATTCAGATGGCTCCCTATGAAGCTCTTTATGGGAGAAAGTGTAGGTCGCCCTTGTGTTGGAATGAAGTTGGGGAGAGTAGGGTAATTGGACCCGAAATAATTCAGGAAATGCAAAGCCAAGTCCGGATTATTAGAGATAAAATGGCGGCAGCTCAGAAAAGCTACGCTGATACCAGGAGGAGAGAATTGTCATTTGAAGTTGGTGATTGGGTTTATCTTAAAGTCCCTCCCATGAGAGGTGTTAAGCGTTTTGGTAAGAAGAGGAAACTAGATCCGAGGTACGTCGGCCCTTTTCAGATTCTGGAGAGAGTAGGGTCCGTCGCCTACAGAGTTGCTTTGCCAGATTATTTTGGGGATGTTCATGATGTCTTCCACGTATCATCCCTGAAGAAGAGCTTTGGACAGCAAGAGCCACGCTTCGTCGAACCAACGAGTATTCAGTTACAACCGGATCTCACTTATGAAGTTGTTCCGTCGCAGATCATGGATTGGAAGGAGCAACAGTTGAGGTCCAAAACGATACCTTTAGTTAAAGTGGCTTGGGGAGATCCGTTAGCTCAAGACTTCTCTTGGGAGCGAGCAGCGGACATGAGGGAGCAGTACCCGTATCTGTTCGAATGATGAAGGTATGTATTTTAATTTTGATCTCAGTTGGTTTATGAGCGTTTATGTGGCTTGCTTTAAGTTGGTAGTTGATTTGCAATTTCGAGGACGAAATTGTTTTTTAAGGAGGGGAGGATGTGATGACCCGCTTTTAAGTGTATTTTCGCTGAAATAATTGTTTTTATTTTAATTTAATTGCGTTTTAAAAATTGGGTTTTAATTTAATTTAGTTTATTTGATGTTGTGTTTTATTTAGTTGTTTTGTGGTTTTTAATCTTTTGGCGGTTTGTTTCGTTTTCCCGGAGTGAGGACTGGACCTCATCTCTTTTCACATCTTTTTCCTTTTTTTTTCTCTTTTTCCTTTTTCTTTTTCCCTTCTTTTCCTTTTTCCTTCTTTTTTCTTTTTTTTCTTTTTTTTCCTTTTCTTTTTCTCTCTTCTCTCTCCCCGATTCGGACCCCCCCCGTGCTCTCTCTCTCTCCTCCCTCTCCCTCACGCCGGCGTCACCTTCCCCAGCCCCTACCGCCGCCGTCCGGCCACCGTTCGGCCTCCCACCGGTCCCATTCTCTTCCTCTCCCTCCGGTGCACCACCCCTCCAAAACCCACCCCCAACCGGCCGGCCATTTGGCTGGAAAAAGCTTCCAAAGGGCGCACGGATTTCACTCCGATCCGCCGCCGTCGCTCCACCTCCGGCCACCATTTCTTCACCACTTCATCACCGGCCTCTTGCCGTCCTAACCCACCCATTTCCGGCCTCCAACGACCACCGGAGCAGCTCCCACGAGCTTGTTTTCCGATTTGCCATTTTCGGCCATTTCCGGCCATTCCGCCGCCACCCACGGCCGTCCGTCACTTCCAATAGCTTCACAACCACCTCTAGACCATTCCCTATCAATCCCGTGTCCTAGTTTGTCCCCGTTCAAAAGTGGGTTTTTCAGACCCACGGCCACAGTGAATTTTCACTGTGACGTTGCTGTTTTTCCGCCGTTTGCAACGCCGCTTGTTTTCTAAAATTGTCATATAGCGCTGTAAGTATTTTTCCAAACCCTACTTTTAGATTTAAATATATATTGCTCATTCAATATTTAACTGTTGCTGGTTGTTGATTCCGGACTGAGTCCGAGGAGTTTCGGGGGTCGGATGGATGGAGGACGGAGTTGTCTGTTTTATTGATTTATGTTGGTTGGTTATTTTATTATGCATTGATTTGGCATTTCATGGTGCATGCACGTGTGTTTGTGGATTTGTGTGAAAAGCCTGTGTATTGGCGTGACTGGTTTTACGGGTGCGTGTGTATCACGAGCCCAAGCCGGGATGGGTTATTATCTCGGTGGAGCTCCTCTGGTCACTCGGGAGCGGAATAAACTGAGTGATGTCCCCTGAGTCGTCGAGAGAGATGACGGGAGCGGGGCTAGGGGATGCTTGGCTACGAACGTGCCGGGCATGGAACCGGGCATCGCCCTACTCACCGACTCCGTGGCCCTTCGCTGGCGAGGGCTAGAGGATGCTTGGCTACGCACGCGCGGGAGGCGCGGAACTGGGCATCGCTCGTTAGGTGTCACATGCGTGGTGGTACTCTACGGTGTGACACTGGAGCCAGGGTGTGCGGATGACCCCTAGGGGAGGTCATGGCGTATACGGTTAAAATTGGATAATGGTTTATGGGGCCAAATGGGACTTTTGGCGTGGGCCAGATGGACTTATGGCGAGATATTGGGCCGGATGGACTTCCGGCGAGATATTGGGCCAAATGGACTTTTGGCGGCCAAATGTGACTTTTGGCGTGTTTTTCGGAAAGGATGTGTTTGTGGGCCAAAAAGGGTTTTTTTGGCGTGTGTGGAAAACTTGGGTTTTTGTGGGCTTTGTGCATTGGGCATGTTTCATGCATCTTGTATGAGTTTTATGTGTTTTTATCTGGTAGTGTTTGGGTTTTACTTACCTGCGGTACCATTCGTGGTTCCGTAGCTTTTGGTGCAGAGTTAGAGGACGAAGAGGAGGAGGCTGAGCCCGAGGATGCGGCTCCGCCGGGTTGCTGATGCTATCTTTATATTTGTTTAAATCTGTAGTCGTGTTTTGTAATATTTATCTATGTATGTTTTAAACAGCTTGTATTACGTTAAGAAAAATTCTGGTACTTAGTTATGACTTTCTTTATCCGCTGCGTGTTTATCTGTACACATCTGTTGCCTTGCACACACTCGGCACCCGTCGATGGGATGGTGACCCGGGTTGTCACCATCCGGACGTCTCAATTTCCCCGTGTTCGGGCGTGGGGATTTGGGGGCGTCACAGGTGGTATCAGAGCGGTTTGGCTCTGGGTAAAACCACATGTCCCGTAGGTAGTACCAGAATGTTTTTAAAGTTGTGTTTTGAAAATTATGTTAAGTATAGTTGTTTTATTTGTTTTATTTGTTTGAACTTGTTTGCTGTTTTGTTTATTTGGTTATGTTTTTGCATGCTGGTTTCTTTTGTTTCTTGCTGAGTAGCGCTGTTTTTTGTTTTGTTGGTTTTATGATGGTTTTATTTGTTTTCTTAAAGGAGGGTCAAGAGTAGTGTTGTGACAGGATTATGGGGAGACCAGGGAGACCAAGGAAAAATACTCAGGAACCACAGGATAATACCTCCAGGGATGACTCCATAGCGGAAGCAATTCGGCAGATGACGGAGTTTATGCAACAGAGTGCGAGGTCTCAACAGGCAGGGCTTTGGCCACCACAAGGACCTTGGCCACCACAAGGGGGTCCTTGGCCACCATCAGGAGGGCCTTGTCCACCATCAGGAGGGCCCTATCCACCGTCAGGAGAGCCTTGTCCACAACAAGGAGGGTATTGGCCACAACCAGGAGGTCCCTGGCCATATCAGGGAGGGCCTTGGATGTATCAAGGAGGGTCCAGTAGCATGGTGCAAGCCGGATGCACCTATGAGCGCTTCTTGGCGCATAGGACCCCACACTTCACTGGGAATGAGGATCCACTTCAGGCTGGAAAATGGATCAAAGATCTGGAGAAGACTTTTGAGGTGTGTGGGTGCACTGAGGCACAGCAAGTACTCTACGCCAGCTATCTCTTGCAAGGTATCGCTTCTGATTGGTGGGATACCAGGAGGGTGATGTTGGAATCTGAACTGGGATCTTTCGCTGCGGTGACCTGGCAGCGTTTTAAGAAGGAATTCAATGACCGCTTCTTTCCTGCATCAGTAAGGAAGCAAAAGGCAAGAGAGTTCTCCAATCTGGTCCAAGGGGGCGCAACAGTGGAACAATACGCCCGGAGGTTTATAGAACTTGAGCGATTTGCTCCTCATCTTGTTGCCACTGAGGAGATGCGAGCAGATCGTTTTCAGGAAGGGCTACGCCCTGATATACGCCGTATGGTGGTCAGCCTTCGGATATCCACTTTTCAGGAGTTAGTGGATGTGGCCACCCTTGTAGAGCGGGAAAATAATCTGAGTTTGGGCTCCCCTTCAGGGCAAAAGAGGCGAAGTTTTTCTGGTGAAGGAAGCAGCTCGGGTTCGCCTCAGAAGTTTGTTCAGCGAACTGGAACCCGATCTCAAGCATCCTCCAGTGTTCGCATGGGAGGACGTATGCCTGTTTGTGGAGTTTGTAATAGAGCTCATGAGGGCGAGTGTCGGACGAGTAGCGGACCCCAGTGTTATCGGTGCGGCCAAGTGGGGCATATTGCTCGGGATTGCCCCGTTAGAGCTCAAGGAAGCCGTGGTGGTAGACACGGTGGAAGAACCAACCCGAGACAAGCAGTGCAAGCCCGGGTTTATGCTGTCACGCCCGGAGAGGTGGACAATGAGGCACCAGCGACCCATGATGCTGGAGTAATTACAGGTATGGATTAATTTAATCTTTTAAGTTGGATTTATTTTTGGTGCATTTGGTTTCTTCGTTGTTTTTTTTTTTGGATTTCATGGGTTGTGTGTTTGGTTCAGGAAGAGTCCGTTTGTATGAGTTTTATGCTTGTACTTTGTTTGATTCCGGTGCTTCACGATCGTTTGTGTCTTCCACGTTTGCTCGGGTGTGTAACTTGGTCACGGAACCGTTGCCGAAGGCTATGGTAGTGGCGATACCCGATGGCGAGATGGTGTGGTGTTCCAAGGTTGCTTTGGGATGCCCGTTAAACTTTGAGGGAAGGTTTTTGGATGCTGATCTGGTGGTATTCAAGCTGTTGGGTTTCGATATCATCCTCGGGATGGATTGGCTATACCGATATTCTGCGACTATTAATTGCAGAAGTCGGACAATTAGCTTTTAGCTTCCGGATGGTGATTGTCTGGAATTCGCGGGGAGTAGATTAAAAGAAAAGCCGATGATTATATCGGCGATACAGGCAAGAAGAGAGATTGCATGGGGAGCGGATGCACTCTTGGTTCAGATGGTGTCCACGCCGTCTGAGAAGAAGTCCTTGGCAGACATTCCAGTTGTGGAAGAGTTCCCCGATGTGTTTGTGGATGACTTGCCCGGACTACCCCCCGTGCGAGAGATGGAGTTTGTTATAGACTTGGAACCTGGAGCGGCTCCTGTGCATAAGGCTCCTTACCGCATGGCACCGGCTGAATTGAAAGAGTTGAAGACCCAGTTGCAAGAATTAGTAGAGAAGGGGTTTATTCAGCCTAGTACGTCGCCGTGGGGTGCTCCAGTTTTATTTGTTAAAAAGAAAGATGGAACCCTTCGTATGTGCATTGACTATCGGGAGTTGAACAAGGTGACCATCAAAAATAAATATCCTCTCCCGCGGATAGATGATTTATTTGACCAACTTCAAGGAGCAGCCGTGTTCTCTAAGATTGATCTGAGGTCGGGATACTACCAGCTGAGAATCAGAGACCAGGACGTGCCTAAAACTGCTTTCAGGTCGAGGTATGGGCATTATGAATTTAAGGTGATGCCGTTTGGGTTGGCTAATGCCCCTGCAGCGTTCATGGATTTGATGAATAGGGTGTTTCAACCTTACCTGGATTCCTTTGTGGTAGTATTTATCGATGATATACTGATTTATTCCCGAGATGTTGAAGAGCATGTGTATCATCTTAGTCTGGTACTTGAGAAATTGAGAGAGCACCAGTTGTATGCCAAGCTCAGCAAGTGTGAGTTCTGGTTGGAAGAAGTTAAATTTCTTGGGCATGTAATCTCCCAGGGTGGAGTGGCAGTTGATCCTAGTAAGGTAGAAGCCATTTTGTCATGGCCACGCCCAACTACAGTACGCGAGATCAGGAGTTTCTTGGGGCTCGCCGGTTACTACCGAAGGTTTGTAGAGGGTTTTGCTCGCTTATCCGGACCTCTCACAGCTTTGACTCGGAAGAATACAGAATTTGTTTGGTCAGAGAAATGTGAGAGAAGCTTCCAGGAATTGAAGAACAGGTTGACGACGGCACCAGTGTTAGCACTCCCAGAACCGCATAAGCCGTTTGTAGTCTTCAGTGATGCGTCTAAGTTCGGTTTGGGTTGTGTCCTTATGCAGGAAGGACGGGTTGTAGCCTATGCATCTCGTCAGCTTAAGGACCATGAGAAGAATTATCCGACGCATGATCTAGAGTTGGCTGTGATTGTTTTTGCACTCAAGATCTGGCGGCATTTCTTGTATGGGGAAGCTTGTGAGGTATTTACTGATCATAAGAGCTTGAAGCATTTGTTTTCCCAGAAAAATTTGAATATGAGGCAGAGGCGTTGGTTAGAGCTAATCAGTGACTATCAGTGTGAGATCAAGTACCACCCGGGGAAGGCTAACATAGTTGCTGATGCTTTGAGCCGGAAGTCTCATTTGGAGGATGAAGCCGAACCGTCAGAAATGGATTCGTTACTTTATGGGATGAGAAGGCTCCTTATAGAGAGTTCGCAGCAAGTAGAGATTTTGTCTTCAGTTCTGGACATTCGGGTAATAGATTTTGAAGAATTGAAAGCTCTCCAAAGAAAGGATCAGAAGCTGCTGAACATCAGGAAAAGAGTCCAAAAATCTCGAGGGCCGTTGCACTATAGCATGGATAGTGATGGGGTACTTCGGTTCCGAGATCGCAGAGTGGTCCCGAAGGACTCAGATTTCAAAGAACGAATCATGGCGGAAGCTCATGCGGCCCCGTATTCAGTTCATCCCGGCAGTACAAAGATGTATCGAGACTTGAAGAAAAATTACTGGTGGGATGGAATGAAGAAGGACGTTGCCTTATATGTGGAGAAATGCCACACGTGTCGTCAGGTAAAGGCTGAGCATCAGAGACCTGCAGGCATGCTCCAACCCCTCCCTATACCTGAGTGGAAGTGGGATGACATCACGATGGACTTCGTAGTGGGTTTGCCGAGAACACCTAGTGGGAAGAATTCTGTTTGGGTGATTGTGGACCGGTTAACGAAGAGTGCTCATTTTCTGCCTGTTAACAACACCGACTCTTTGGGTAAGTTGACCCGTTTGTATGTTAAGGAGATAGTGAGGCTACACGGCATACCAAAGAGTATAGTGTCGGATCGGGACCCGAGGTTCCCATCGCAGTTCTGGAAGAGTTTGCAGGCAGCTTTGGGTACTAAGTTGAAGTTCAGCACTGCTTATCACCCGCAGACAGACGGCCAGTCAGAGCGCACCATACAGACCTTGGAAGACATGTTGCGAGCATGTGCCCTGGAATTCCAAGGGAGTTGGGAAAATCATTTGCCGCTCATTGAGTTTGCCTACAATAACAGCTACCATGCGACCATTCAGATGGCTCCCTATGAAGCTCTTTATGGGAGAAAGTGTAGGTCGCCCTTGTGTTGGAATGAAGTTGGGGAGAGTAGGGTAATTGGACCCGAAATAATTCAGGAAATGCAAAGCCAAGTCCGGATTATTAGAGATAAAATGGCGGCAGCTCAGAAAAGCTACGCTGATACCAGGAGGAGAGAATTGTCATTTGAAGTTGGTGATTGGGTTTATCTTAAAGTCCCTCCCATGAGAGGTGTTAAGCGTTTTGGTAAGAAGAGGAAACTAGATCCGAGGTACGTCGGCCCTTTTCAGATTCTGGAGAGAGTAGGGTCCGTCGCCTACAGAGTTGCTTTGCCAGATTATTTTGGGGATGTTCATGATGTCTTCCACGTATCATCCCTGAAGAAGAGCTTTGGACAGCAAGAGCCACGCTTCGTCGAACCAACGAGTATTCAGTTACAACCGGATCTCACTTATGAAGTTGTTCCGTCGCAGATCATGGATTGGAAGGAGCAACAGTTGAGGTCCAAAACGATACCTTTAGTTAAAGTGGCTTGGGGAGATCCGTTAGCTCAAGACTTCTCTTGGGAGCGAGCAGCGGACATGAGGGAGCAGTACCCGTATCTGTTCGAATGATGAAGGTATGTATTTTAATTTTGATCTCAGTTGGTTTATGAGCGTTTATGTGGCTTGCTTTAAGTTGGTAGTTGATTTGCAATTTCGAGGACGAAATTGTTTTTTAAGGAGGGGAGGATGTGATGACCCGCTTTTAAGTGTATTTTCGCTGAAATAATTGTTTTTATTTTAATTTAATTGCGTTTTAGAAATTGGGTTTTAATTTAATTTAGTTTATTTGATGTTGTGTTTTATTTAGTTGTTTTGTGGTTTTTAATCTTTTGGCGGTTTGTTTCGTTTTCCCGGAGTGAGGACTGGACCTCATCTCTTTTCACATCTTTTTCCTTTTTTTTTCTCTTTTTCCTTTTTCTTTTTCCCTTCTTTTCCTTTTTCCTTCTTTTTTCTTTTTTTTCTTTTTTTTCCTTTTCTTTTTCTCTCTTCTCTCTCCCCGATTCGGACCCCCCCCGTGCTCTCTCTCTCTCCTCCCTCTCCCTCACGCCGGCGTCACCTTCCCCAGCCCCTACCGCCGCCGTCCGGCCACCGTTCGGCCTCCCACCGGTCCCATTCTCTTCCTCTCCCTCCGGTGCACCACCCCTCCAAAACCCACCCCCAACCGGCCGGCCATTTGGCTGGAAAAAGCTTCCAAAGGGCGCACGGATTTCACTCCGATCCGCCGCCGTCGCTCCACCTCCGGCCACCATTTCTTCACCACTTCATCACCGGCCTCTTGCCGTCCTAACCCACCCATTTCCGGCCTCCAACGACCACCGGAGCAGCTCCCACGAGCTTGTTTTCCGATTTGCCATTTTCGGCCATTTCCGGCCATTCCGCCGCCACCCACGGCCGTCCGTCACTTCCAATAGCTTCACAACCACCTCTAGACCATTCCCTATCAATCCCGTGTCCTAGTTTGTCCCCGTTCAAAAGTGGGTTTTTCAGACCCACGGCCACAGTGAATTTTCACTGTGACGTTGCTGTTTTTCCGCCGTTTGCAACGCCGCTTGTTTTCTAAAATTGCCATATAGCGCTGTAAGTATTTTTCCAAACCCTACTTTTAGATTTAAATATATATTGCTCATTCAATATTTAACTGTTGCTGGTTGTTGATTCCGGACTGAGTCCGAGGAGTTTCGGGGGTCGGATGGATGGAGGACGGAGTTGTCTGTTTTATTGATTTATGTTGGTTGGTTATTTTATTATGCATTGATTTGGCATTTCATGGTGCATGCACGTGTGTTTGTGGATTTGTGTGAAAAGCCTGTGTATTGGCGTGACTGGTTTTACGGGTGCGTGTGTATCACGAGCCCAAGCCGGGATGGGTTATTATCTCGGTGGAGCTCCTCTGGTCACTCGGGAGCGGAATAAACTGAGTGATGTCCCCTGAGTCGTCGAGAGAGATGACGGGAGCGGGGCTAGGGGATGCTTGGCTACGAACGTGCCGGGCATGGAACCGGGCATCGCCCTACTCACCGACTCCGTGGCCCTTCGCTGGCGAGGGCTAGAGGATGCTTGGCTACGCACGCGCGGGAGGCGCGGAACTGGGCATCGCTCGTTAGGTGTCACATGCGTGGTGGTACTCTACGGTGTGACACTGGAGCCAGGGTGTGCGGATGACCCCTAGGGGAGGTCATGGCGTATACGGTTAAAATTGGATAATGGTTTATGGGGCCAAATGGGACTTTTGGCGTGGGCCAGATGGACTTATGGCGAGATATTGGGCCGGATGGACTTCCGGCGAGATATTGGGCCAAATGGACTTTTGGCGGCCAAATGTGACTTTTGGCGTGTTTTTCGGAAAGGATGTGTTTGTGGGCCAAAAAGGGTTTTTTTGGCGTGTGTGGAAAACTTGGGTTTTTGTGGGCTTTGTGCATTGGGCATGTTTCATGCATCTTGTATGAGTTTTATGTGTTTTTATCTGGTAGTGTTTGGGTTTTACTTACCTGCGGTACCATTCGTGGTTCCGTAGCTTTTGGTGCAGAGTTAGAGGACGAAGAGGAGGAGGCTGAGCCCGAGGATGCGGCTCCGCCGGGTTGCTGATGCTATCTTTATATTTGTTTAAATCTGTAGTCGTGTTTTGTAATATTTATCTATGTATGTTTTAAACAGCTTGTATTACGTTAAGAAAAATTCTGGTACTTAGTTATGACTTTCTTTATCCGCTGCGTGTTTATCTGTACACATCTGTTGCCTTGCACACACTCGGCACCCGTCGATGGGATGGTGACCCGGGTTGTCACCATCCGGACGTCTCAATTTCCCCGTGTTCGGGCGTGGGGATTTGGGGGCGTCACACTACTGGAATTGGCATGGATGAATGAATGATCACAAGCGAATTGTATTGGCAATTCCAGGCTATATATAATAATGTTTTCATTCATATATACAAAGCTTAATTAAGTTAAAATGCCAAATAAAACTAACTACTTTACACTTGAAACAAATTTGAAGTCAACCATCACTACGTCTAGCATGCAAAAGAAGTTTGATTTCCAAGGTTGAAGCAGGCTTCCTTTGTTGTGGGTACAAGTTAGGTTCAATGTTGTGATCATCTTCGTCGTCGTCAAGATCAACACGACGCCTCTTAGAAAGTTGACTTCCATGATCCATTGGATTTGCTAAATTTCCAATATCTTCAATGGGTGCATCCAAATGGACATCAACATTTTCATGATTTTTTGCATTCTATTCATCTTGCTGTTTGTATAACAAATGGACTCCACAACGTTTGAAGATCAACGAATTATCTAGGAAACAGTTTTCAAATATAATCATCAGATGATCATCTGCCAGATCTACACTCACATTTCGTAGGCGCGTAATATTTTCTGTAGTTAGGTACCTTAACCATACATGATCTGAATCAATTTCAACAAAGGTTGCATGTGTGTCGCAATAACGACTGGCGTAGGGAACTAGTCCCAATGTTCTCCAGATGTGAACATCCAAAAAAGTAGCTACAATGGGTTCAATAATAGCACAAAAAGCAATTCTTATGATGTCATCCAAATTATGCAGTGGGGCCACTTTAATATCAAATTCACACCGATGACTATTTGAAGTGATCTCCTTGCAATGGCTGAACCAATCTAGAATCTTATATCCCGGAAATATCATCTCAGCCTCTTGAATGAATACATCATAAAATATATTTCTGTTATAAAACTATCGAAAGGAGAGAGAGAGAGAGAGAGAGAGAGAGAGAGAGAGATAAAACTCAGAGAAGTTATGAAACTTATGAATTTCTTAAAGAATTCAACGATATATATAGGCGTACAAAGGGAACTATGCCAGTTACTATGCAGTACTATGCTGGTACTGTGCATATGTACTATGCCAGTTACTATGCAGTACTATGCTGGCACTATGCACTGTGCGATGTCGGCCATTTACTATGCCAGTTACTATGCAGTACTATGCTGGCACTATGCGCACTGTGCGATGTCGGCCATTTACTATGCCAGTTACTATGCAGTACTATGCTGGCACTATGCACACTGTGCGATGTCGACCATTTACTATGCCAGTTACTATACAGTACTATGCTGGCACTATGCACTGTGCATTTGACGGCTAGCTCAAGGTGGTCATACAATTTTACAATGTTATTTTACAACACTCCCCCTTTGGATGACCACATATAATGAATATGCCTCGTTAAAACCTTGCCAAGGAAAAACCCTGTGGGAAAAAACCAATGGCGAAGGAAAAAGAGTATAATATTCATGTGTACCGTAAAATGCTTTAAGATTGCCTCATTAAAACCTTGCGAAGGAAAACCCAGTGGGATAAAACCTTAGCGAAGGAAAAAGAGTACAATCAGCATAAGTCTTCAAGACGTTACTCCCCCTGAAAAGTGCATGATAAAAGGTCTTCAAGTCTCCGCATTCCAATGTTCTGCACAATCTTCTTAAATGTTGCAGTTGGTAATGCTTTTGTGAATAAATCTGTCAGATTATCACTTGATCGTATCTGCTTGACTTTAATTTCACCTTTTTCTTGAAGTTCATGAGTATAAAAGAATTTAGGTGAAATATGTTTGGTTCTATCACCTTTGATATATCCTCCTCTAATTTGAGCAATACAAGTAGCATTATCTTCGTATAAAGTTGTTTGACTATCATTAATCACTGGAAGACCACACTTTTCTTGAATATGTTGGATCATTGATCTTAGCCAAATGCATTCTCGACTTGTTTCATGAATTGCAATGATCTCTGAGTGATTTGAAGATGTAGCAGATAGTGTTTGTTTGACAGATCTCCATGATATAGCAGAATTTCCATAAGTAAATACATATCCAGTCTGAGATCTACCTCTGTGTGGATCTGAAAGATAACCTGCATCTGCATATCCAACTAATTGTGGACTTGAACCATATTGATAAAATAATCCCATATCAACCATACCTCGAAGGTATCGAAGGATATGTTTAATGTCATTCCAATGTCTTCGAGTTGGTGCGGAACTATATCTTGCAAGTAAATTAACTGAAAATGCAATATCAGGCCGAGTGCAATTTGCAAGATACATCAGGACTCCAATTGCACTGAGATAAGGTATTTCAGAACCAAGAATTTCTTCATTGTCTTCACAAGGACGAAATGGATCCTTCTGCACATCAAGTGATCGAACAACCATTGGAGTACTCAGGGGATGAGCTTTGTCCATGTAAAAGTGTTTCAAGACTTTCTCTGTATAATTTGACTGATGAATGAGAATTCCATTTGGCAAATGCTCGAGCTGCAGGCCGAGACAAAATTTCGTTTTGCCAAGATCTTTCATTTCAAATTCATTCTTTAAATATGTAGCGGTTCTTCTGATCTCTTCAGGAGTTCCAACAAGATTTAGATCATCAACATAAACCGCAATAATAACAAATCCGGAGTCTGATTTCTTAATAAAAACACATGGGCATATTGGATTATTCTCAAATCCTTCTTTCAATAGATATTCGCTAAGGCGTTTATACCACATGCGTCCGGATTGTTTTAACTCATATAAAAATCTTTGAAGCTTAATAGAATACATACTTCTAGATGTACTCAGATTAGAAGCTTTAGGCATTTTATATCCTTCAGGGATTTTCATATATATGTCATGATCTAATGATCCATATAAATATGCGGTGACCACATCCATCAACTGCATATCCAATCTTTTTATAACTGCCAAACTAATCAAATATCTGAATGTGATTGCATCCATAACAGGAGAGTATGTTTCCTCATAATCAATCCCCGGTTTCTGCAGGAAACCTTGTGCAACAAGTCGTGCTTTATATCGCACAATTTCATTACTTTCATTACGTTTACGTATAAATACCCATTTATATCCAACGGGCATTACACCCTTTGGTGTTTGTATAATTGGTCCAAAGACCTCTCGCTTTGCTAGCGAGTTTAATTCAGCTTCAATAGCTGATTTCCATTTTGGCCAGTCATCTCTACGTCGACATTCTTCGACAGTTCTTGGCTTAATTTCTTCATTACTTCTGGTAATGTCAAGAGCCATTTTATATGAAAATATGTTGTCGACAACAGTTTTATTTCTATTCAAAATTTCTCCTATATTCATGAAATGTATCGAGATCTCGTTATTTTCAGGTACCTGTCCCTCTTCAAGGAAAGACATTTCATGAAATACCTCTTCAGGAAGTTCTTTCTCAGAAGATTTACTCTTTTCATGAGCATCAATTACTATTATGGCCTGTGTTGGTATGGACTCTTCAGGAGTACCAAATTCATTTTGTATTTTCCTCTTCCGAGGAATTTTGTCCTTAGCACCAATAGGCCGTCCACGCTTCAGGCGTATCTTAGACTCGCCTATTGCTATTTTGGCAATTTGTCCTTCAGGGACTGCAATCCTTGCTAGAACATTAACAGCAGGAATATATGATTTTACCACACCTTTAGTGTCAGTAAATGCATCCAGTAATTGGTTTGCAACACTTTGCAAATGAATAATCTTTTGAACCTCTAGATTACATTCTTTTGTACGAGGGTCAAATTGGGAAAGAGCTTTATTTTCCCAAGTAATTTCTTGTCGTGTTTCAGGCACCGACTTCTCATTACACAATGTTTGTCGTGCTTCAGGCACCGACTTCTCATTACCCATTGTTGGAAAAATGGATTCGTCAAAATGACAATCCTCAAAACGTGCCTTAAACATATCCCCTGTAAGAGGCTCAAGGTATCTGATAATAGATGGAGAATCAAACCCAACATATATCCCAAGTCTACGTTGAGGGCCCATCTTTGTACGTTGTGGAGGTGCAATTGGAACATATACAGTACATCCAAAAGTACGAAGATGAGAAATATTTGGTTGCTGACCAAATGCAAGCTGTAATGGTGAATATTTGTGATATGCTGATGGTCTAACTCGAATTAATGATGCTGCATGAATTATAGCATGTCCCCAAGCAGAAATAGGAAGATTTGATTTCATGAGTAAAGGTCTAGCGATTAGCTGAAGCCTTTTAATCAATGATTCAGCTAAACCATTTTGAGTATGTGTGTGGGCAATTGGATGTTCAACATCTATTCCTATTGACATGCAATAATTATCAAAAACTTGAGATGTAAATTCTCCTGCATTATCCAATCGAATAGTTTTAATTGGATAGTCAGGGAATTGTGCTCGTAGCTTAATTATTTGTGCAAGAAGTTTAGCAAATGCAGCATTTCTAGTGGAAAGTAAACAAACATGTGACCATCGACTTGATGCATCAATTAAAACCATAAAATATCTGAACGGTCCACTTGATGGTTGAATAGGCCCACATATATCTCCATGAATCCTTTGTAAAAAAGATGGAGATTCAAAACCAACCTTTGAGATAGATGGTTTGATAATCAATTTACCTTGAGAACATGCAGAGCATGGATATTCATTGGGTAAGATAATTTTCTGATTCTTTAGGGGATGCCCATACGAATTATCAATTATTCGTCTCATCATTATTGATCCAGGATGTCCAAGGCGATCATACCAAGTCATAAATATTTTGGGATCAATGCACTTCTGGTGCATTACAACATGTGATTCAATTGTTCTCATTTTTGTATAATACAATCCAGATGAGAGGGTAGGCAGTTTTTCTAATACGAGCTTCTGGCTCGAAATTATTTTAGTAATGAGAAGATGCTCTTTATCGTCTTCGTTAATGGTTTCAATATGACAACCATTACGACGTATATCTTTAAAACTTAATAAATTTCTTCTGGATTGTGAAGAAAATAGAGCATCATTAATGCAAAATTTGGTGTCATTAGGCAACACAATATAAACTCTTACGGAGCCTTCAATTAGATTCGATGAACCGGAGATGGTATGAACATAGGCTTTACTCAATGTTAGATTTTGAAAATATTTTTTATCCTTAAGAATTGTGTGAGTTGTAGCACTGTCAGCCAGACATACATCTTTATTATTCATCTCGGAGATAGAAAGTTCATCAATAAAACTCATGATTCTAAAAAATATATAAAACTTTCATTACTAAAAAAAACATTACAGAATAAAAATATTTTACAATAATATAAAGGAAATACATTAATTAAAAAGGAACACTTCCATGATCAACTCTACCACTAGAATCCTCAAAGAAATCAGAAACATCAAGACTTGTAATATCTTCTCCATCTATAGAATTTAAAGCATATGATGGTTCAGCAAAATTTGTTTCAAATTTCTTTGTTTTTTTCTTTTATGGAAGATTGGTATAAGTCAACCAAGTGTTTAGCTGTACGACAGGTACGAGACCAATGTCCAGTCATACCACATCTATGGCATTCATCTTCATATTTCTTTACAAATTTATTTTGAGGACCTTTGCCCTTTTCTGAGTTGAACCACTTCTGGTGGTACGGTGTATATCTATTATTTTCCCTTTTAGTGTGGTCACTTTTAAGACCTCCACTTCTATAGTTTTTCTTACCACGTCCACGCCCTCTTTTTCTTTGAAAAGATGCACCATTCGCTTCTGGGAATGATGTAAATCTAGTACCATTCACTTCAGGGAATGATATAGAACCAGTAGGACGTGACTGGTGATTTCTTAATAAAAGCTCATTATTTTGCTCAGCTAATAGAAGACAAGATATAAGTTCAGAATATTTCTTGAACTTTCGCTCTCGATACTGCTGCTGCAGGAGCACATTCGAGGCATGAAAAGTAGTATATGTCTTCTCTAACAAGTCATCATCAGTGACTTTTTCACCACATAATTTCAATAGCGAGCTAATTTTAAATAGTGTAGAGTTATACTCACTAACACTCTTGAAGTCTTGCAACCTCAAGTGCATCCAATCATGACGAGCTTTTGGGAGGATTACAGTTTTCTGGTGTTCATATCTCTCCCTTAAATCATTCCACAAAATAAGTGGATCTTTCACCGTTAGATACTCAGTTTTTAATTCTTCATGAAGATGGTGCCGAAAGAAAATCATTGTCTTAGCACGGTCCTGCAGGGACCCTTGATTTCCTTCTTTAATTGTATCTCCAAGGTTCATCGCATCCAGATGGATCTCAGCATCAAGGATCCAAGATAAATAATTTTTCCCAGAAATGTCAAGAGCAACGAATTCTAATTTTGTAAGATTTGATATTTTTTACATATATAAATCAAGAATATAAAAATATATTGAAAAACTTACTTGAAGTAGAGGACTATTAACTTCAAGATCGTCAGAACTTTCGTGCTGATAACGTGTTATAAAACTATCGAAAGGAGAGAGAGAGAGAGAGAGAGAGAGAGAGAGAGATAAAACTCAGAGAAGTTATGAAACTTATGAATTTCTTAAAGAATTCAACGATATATATAGGCGTACAAAGGGAACTATGCCAGTTACTATGCAGTACTATGCTGGTACTGTGCATATGTACTATGCCAGTTACTATGCAGTACTATGCTGGCACTATGCACTGTGCGATGTCGGCCATTTACTATGCCAGTTACTATGCAGTACTATGCTGGCACTATGCGCACTGTGCGATGTCGGCCATTTACTATGCCAGTTACTATGCAGTACTATGCTGGCACTATGCACTGTGCATTTGACGGCTAGCTCAAGGTGGTCATATAATTTTACAATGTTATTTTACAACAATTTCAACTATATTCATATATATAAACCAATTAGGCACACAAAACGAGTATAAAAGGAAAAGAGAAATATATATAGGGACTTACTCCATTCCATGCAGGATTTGATATCCAATTTCCCATATTCACTTTATAGCATCTGGCCAGGTCAATCCATTGTAGCCGTGGGAAATTGAATTCTTTTGATATTTTTGGTAAACTTTCCAATGATATGCATCCCCTAGTTTTTACCACTTTTAGATTCGGTGGAAACTCTTTGATTTCTTGAAATTGCTTGCAATCATTCAATATAAGATACCACAATCTAACAAATGTTTTGATGCTTGTAGGAATGCTTACGATATCACTTCCTGATAGATTTAAAAAATACAAATTGGGAAAGAAATGAAATGGCCCAAAGAAATTCGATTTTGATAGGCCAGAGTTCATAAGATTCAAGTTAAGAGAAGTGGTTGATTTTGTTGGAGGCGGCAATGGGAATAATTTTGCACCCAATGAAGCTTTATTTTTCCAGCTTGTAGACACTACATAGGGCGTGGGTTGTCCATTATGCACCTCCTCCATCCCAAAACTTATAATATTTGGACAATTCCTGAGATAAATTTTACATAGAAATCTCAACTGATGAATGCTAGTTGGTAGTCACTTCAGGTTTACGGAGCCATTTAGGTGTAACCTTGAAAGCCCAGTGAGGTACCCAATGGATGAAGGCAATTCTTCTATTGCGGTGCCCGTTAAGTTGACAGAGTGTAAATGTTCCATTTCAGATTCTATTTCAGAAAAGTTTGGAAGGCTTGAGCAATCACTAAGATCAAGGAGTTCCAGAGATCTCAATTGGAGTCTCCTTGGAAAGCTCTTTAGATTGAAACATCCAGCAAGTCTCAAGTTAACAAGCGTATCAAGGATTAATCCAACAGAATCATGAACTTCAACTAGATTTTTACAAGAATGAAGATCTATTTCCGTCAAATTTAGGCAACTTGAAATATCCTGGAATTTCGTTAAGAAATCACAACCACCGAAATTCATAACCGAGAGATTCTGTTAAAAGAAAAGAACATCAAACTAAGTTTAAAGAAAGAAATATTGAAAATAATAATAGTTGTACCTTAAATTCCAACGATATCTCCGAGATGCGACTTCCAGGCATGAGTAGAATAGAGAGTTTGTCTCCACGAAATTTAGATGGCATAGATTGTAAAGGACAATCAGGCCAATCAAGCACTCTTATTGAATTAGGTAGACAATTAAGTTCTTCAGAAAAATGTGCATTGCGGCATCTAAATAATCTGAGTCTTTTCATATTCTCGAAGGCCTTGGGATTCAAGCGAATGATATCATCACCTTCAGGAAAATCTATAACAATTCCTTCAACATGATTATTTGTTCCTTGTATAGGAAGACAATGCATGTTTAAGTGAGCCAACAAAATCAAAAAATAAATTATTCATTTATTCATATATTTATACACATACGTATATGTCACATGTGCTAAAGAAATAATGTTTAATTGAAAGAGATTTTGATCTGACTTACTATATCATTCTCCAGTACTTCGTGAACATCTTCATGAAAGAATAATCTGCTACGTGTGGCTAGATTTTTGAGCGATTCTTGTCGAACAACTTCTCTACCCATATCTTGTAACAAGTTATGAATTTGCAATATTCCGTGAAATTCCGAAATAAGACTCTTCTCCCTTAGTCTTGGGATCGAAAAGTTTGGGTAAAAACCAAAACTATCTAGCATCTCAATGACATTATAAAGCCATTCTCCATTGTTTTTATGTCAAGAAAAACATTCTTTTCATTTTCACTTAATCTATCATAACTCGTTTGAAGTATTTTTTGAATATCTTGGTGAGGGATTTTCCTGTACTGATCCAATGCACTTTCCCACTCTTTTTTAGTTCGACCATATAAATCCGAGCCAAGCACTGTTAAAACTAGTGGAAGGCTCCCAGCAAAATTTATGATCTGTTCTACAAACTCTCCATAATCGTCAAGCAGTTTCTCACTTCTGAAAGCATGCCAACAAAATAGTTGAAAAGCATCATCTTGATTCAATCCCGTCATCTCATATTTTGAATCGACTCCATGAGCAGTCAACAAGTGTTGATCTCTTGTTGTGATGATGATTCTACTTCTTTTACCAAACCAATCACGTGCTCCTACTAATGTTTTTAATTGATCCAAGTGGTCTACACCATCAAGAATTAGAAGAACTCTCTTAGAGTGAAACCTACGCTTTATCATATAGATTCCCACATCAATATTGTCAACCTTCAAACTTCTACAGTCTCCTAAAATCTTAGAAAGAAGATTGTTTTGCAGTTGGACCAAATGATTCACTTGATTCCAAGCGTCGCTATCAATTGGAAGAAAAAAACTAACTTCAAATTGAAAAGCAATCGAGTTATAAATTGCTTTGGCTAGAGTTGTCTTACCAATTCCCCCAACTCCAAAAATTCCTATCATTCGTGTGTCTTTCATTCCAAGTCTTAAACGCAATTTGACATCTTCTACACGAGGTTTTAATCCAACGAGATGCTCAGCAACATGTAAATATAAATGATCATTTGCCATTCTTGAGACATCTTGAACGATTTTTTCAATGAATTTTGATTCATTCCTGTGTTTGTGTGGACACATATATAAAAGAAAAAAAAAACAATTAGTGACTTGTACTCCTCACATGCAATACAAGCAACATAATTTAATTTTCTTTTTACGACAAAAAAATAAAATAAAATAAGAAATCGGTAGTTAGGCTGTAGGTACATGCAATATATGTTGCCACGAGTTCACGGCAAGTTCTCTCCTTTTTGTTTGACTCAAAAATCAAAATGTGCACGCATCTCATTTTATTTTCACAAATTTTTTTTTTATCTTATTCTATTTAATTATTATAATTTTTTCAGATTACTACATGAAATAAAATAAACAACTCAATATTTTTAAATCTTAAAATAAAAATAATATTAAAAAAATATATTTTAATAATATTTTATTTAACTTTCAACTTTTATTTCAAGCCATCTCATCTCGTATTCGAAACAAATCAAAGCCAAAAAATAAATTATTGTTTATTGTTTTTCTTAATTCTTTTCTTCCAACTATCACAGTGAGTTTTATATTGTTCTGGAAATGAACTTAATTTGGACAAAAGATTAGATGTTGGAACCATATTAAATGCATCAAAATACAGTCTTCTAATTAACTTTAAAATTATTTGGCTTTGTTGAAAATTGATCAATTAATGCTTAAGAATTGATAAACAAGAAAAAAATGATAAAGATGAATTTACTTTAATTAATTAGGTGATACTATCTAATTTTGTATTATATTTTAGTTGGCGATGCCAAACAAAAGTTTAGATTTTTATTTCTTATATATTTATGTTTATCATCAAGTTGTGATTAGTTTCTTCCGTATTGGATAAGATCATGCACACTGATGATTTATACATAGAATGGGGGCAAAAAGGCAATCTTGATCAATGGAAGGCATAAAAGCGGGCGGTTAGAAAATTTACCCATTTCTGATCAGATGGTATCCGGACAAATTGGCAACTTCTCGAAGGGCTTCCTTCCACAGCTGCAACTTCTTCGTGTCTACGTTCAATTTCTCAGCATGTTTAGCCCATGCTTCTCCAAAACTCTTTTTTTAATAGCGTACATCCGATAGATCTATATGGTAAAATATAGGCAGCACCTTTTATTGCTTTGATTTTTTATATTATTCAAGAATTTTTAATAGCTCGTTCAAGCACCATGTTAATGATGCATAATTTTTTGAGAATACAATAATAAAAATTCTTGAAACTTCTATAGTTTGGAAGAGTGCAGGTGAAATTTCATCACCTCATCTAACCTCATCCTCATCTATGTAGGTATAGATTTCCTTTTGAATCAAAGCATTGTAAAGATGAGCAGTAAAAATTTCACGAGTATCTTCTCCTCTAAAGCTTAAGAAGACATCGTAAAGCCATGGAGAGGTGACTAAAGAAGAGGATGAAAAAGAGACCATGGAAGAAATTAGTCAGCATACGTGTAGATGTAATGCCTAATCAATCTGGTACTTCTAAATGTTGAGAGTTGGACATTATCGTCTCTCCTTAAAAAGATAAGTCTATACTTCTTTCTACACCATATATCCGCGTTTCAATTAGAAAAAATGGTATGTTCCGACAACTTCCTTGTAAAGTCATTGAGTCAATGCCGCTTTAAATTATTAATAGAATGATGTTTAGTAACTTCTTGGCAATTTCCATGCAACTTCTTCACACAAATGCACTCATAAGTACTTCTTGAACAAAACAAAACGATGAGGCATAATGACAACTGCATTAATACTCGTACATGGTAAAATAATATTATTTTTAAAAATTCAGAAACTTTAAAATTAAAGAAAAATTCTGAAAGTTTTTAAAAACATTAATAATATTTATGAATAAATTGTGTAAGACTTGTTAATTAAGAGGTTGTCATTTTATCATTTCTGAAAAAAAAAAAAAAAAAAAAAAAAAAAAAAAAAGAAAAAAAAAGGGGGAAGGGACCTTGCAATCCAACTTTTTAATTGTTTATTTTTTAATTTTCGCGTATCCTCCAAGCTGTACGCCATGATTGGGGTCAGGATTGTATTGGCCAAGAGTACACTAATTATTGCATCCATTGATTTCCCACCGCCCACTGGATGGGGTTGGTATGAAAATTGTCTCGAGAATGGTAAAAGTCTTTTTTTATATATATTTATATATATTTTAAAATATTTTTTAAAAAAGTAAAAAATTTAAATATTTAAAAATCCATCTATATCGGAAGAAGTAGTATTATTCCCTTTAAAACCATAAAGAAAAGGGTACAGATAAGAATAAAGAGTTTTGTTACATACACGTACAGTCGCGTACTAATCTATGTATTAATATTGATTTATTTATATTAAAATTTAAATTAATATTATTTTCAATAAAATCTATTTTTTGACCAATTACATCATATTAATACACAAATTAATATATAATTATACTTGTAATTATATTTTTCCAAAGATAAATTGCTGGGTGTTTTACTTTGGCGTTTCTTGTCCTCAATGTCTTGACTCTATTACAGCAAAAGATTTACATTCCGTGGCATTTTTTCAGTTATTAAACTAATTTAATTTTAAATATTAATAATTCTTTTATATTTATATATATTTTTTTCAAAGCTTGCCGCTAATGAAAAATGATGAATTTAATGGTTTAGTTAATACTTAATTTAACACTACTCACCTCATTTAGGCCAACATATAAAATATTTATAATTTCTAAACATATTTTGAAGTTAATTCTAATAGATCTAGATATACCATATTAAATTAGAACGTCGAATTAATAATTAAATATATATATATATAAATGGATGTAATCAAATAATTCTCGTTAAAAATTCACTTAATACATCATATTCAAAATAAATAAATTGATAAGATTGGCTTTTTTGAAAAAATAGGCCTTCTTGTCCAACAAATTGTCCTTAAGTTGGTGGGTATTTGTAGGGTCAAATCATCAATCTATAATTTAGTTTTGAGATTAGATTAAAAATTAAATTAAAAGATAAAATCACGAAGAGATCAAATGACACAGGCTCTTTATAAAACAAGTTGAACTGAATCGATTTTCCTGAAAATGACAAGTCCATTCTTCTTTCTACACCATGCACGTTTCAGGTATCTTCATGGTAACTTCCTTGAAAACTGTGAAGTCATTGAGTCAATACCATAATAAGTTAGAATGTCGAATTAATAACTAAAAGAAAAAAGAATATATATGGATGTAATCAAATATTCTTGTTAAAAATTCACTTAATACATCATATTTTTTTAAAAAATAAATTGATAAGATGGACTTTTTTGAAAAAAAAATAAGCATTCTTATCCAACAAATTGGCCTTAAGTTGGTGAGTATCAGTAGGGTCAAATCATCAATTTATAATTTAGTTTTGAGATAAGATCAAAAATTAAGTTAAAAGATGAAGTTAAGAAGAGATAAACTGAGATAAAATAAAAAATTAAGGTTCGGTTTGGCACATAAAAATTCTCATATCAAGCTTAAAATTCTCATCTCATTATTATAATTTTTTTCAAATCTCTATACAAAATATAATAAATAATTTAAATTTTTCTTAACTTTTTTAAATTTCAAAATAATTGTAATATTAAAATATTTTATTGTAATATTTTATTTTAAAACCTCAAATTCTCATCTTAAACTTTTTTACTATCAAACTAAATCTTAGTTAAGAGATAAAGTAAAGAAGAGATAAAATAATACGAACTCCTAAAATAAACTTCAAAAAACAAGTTAAACTGAATCGATTTTTTTGAAAAGGACAAATCCATTCTTCTTTCTATACCATGCACGTTTCAGGTATCTTCATGGCAACTTCCTTGAGGACTGTGAAGTCATTGAGTCAATATCATATTAAGTGTGACGCCCCCAATTCCCCACGCCCGAACACGGGGAAATCGAGACGTCCGGATGGTGACAACCCGGGTCACCATCCCATCGACGGGTGCCAAGTGTGTGCAAAGGCAACAAGTGTGCACAAGAAAAACGCAGCGGATAACGAAAGTGATATAACTAAGTACCAGAATTTTTTTCTTAATGTAATACAAGCTGTTTAAAACATACGTAAATAAAATATTATAAAAACACAAATACAGATTTAAAACCATAAAGAAAAGCATAACATCAGCAACCCGGCGGAGCCGTATCCTCGGGCTCAGCCTCCTCCTCCTCATCCTCATCACCTGCACCAAAAGCTACGGAACCACAAATGGTTCCGTAGGTAAGTAAACCCAAACGCTACCAGATAAAAACACATAGGACTCAAACAATATGCATGAAACATGCCCAATGCACAAAGCCCATAAAACATAATTTTTTCCACACACGCCAAAAATCCCATTTGGCCCAAAAACATATCCTTTCCGAAAAACACGCCAAAAGTCACATTTGGCCGCCAAAAGTCCATTTGGCCCAATATCTCGCCAGAAGTCCATCTGGCCCAATATCTCGCCAGAAGTCCATCTGGCCCACGCCAAAAGTCCCATTTGGCCTCACAAACCATTATCCAATTTTAACCGTATGCACCATGACCTCCCCTAGGGGTCATCCGCACACCCTGGCTCCAGTGTCACGCCGTAGAGTACCACCACGCATGTGACACCTAACGAGCGATGCCCAGTTCCGCGCCCCGCGCGTTCGTAGCCAAGCATCCTCTAGCCCTCGTCAGCGAAGGGCCACGGAGTCGGTGAGTAGGGCGATGCCCGGTTCCGCGCCCGGCGCGTTCGTAGCCAAGCATCCCCTAGCCCCGCTCCCGTCATCGCTCTCGACAACTCAAGGGACATCACTCAGTTTATTCCGCTCCCGAGTGACCAGAGGAGCTCCACCGAGATAATAACCCATCCCGGCTTGGGCTCGTGATACACACGCACCCGCAATACACTTACGCCAATACACAGGCTTTTCACATAAATCCACAAACACACGTGCATGCACCATGTAATGCCATAACAATGCATAATAAAATAATCCAACAATCATAAATCAAATAAACAGGCAACTCCGTCCTCCATCCATCCGACCCCCGAAACTCCACGGACTCAGTCCGGAATCAACAACCAACAATAATAAATAATTGAATGAGCAATAGATATTAAAATCTGAAAATAGGGTTTGGAAAATACTTACAGCGCTATACGGTATTTTTAGAAAGCTCGCGGCGTTGCAAACGGCGGAGGAAAAGCAACGTAACAGTGTAATTTACACTGTGTCCGTGGGTAATAAATTACCCATTTTTGAACGGGGACAAACCAGGGCTTAGGATTGATAGGGAATGGCCTAAGGATGATTATGAAGCTATTGGAAGTGGTGGTTGGCCGTGGGTGGCGGCGAAAACGCCGGAAATAGGCCGGAAAACTCAAATCGGAAAGCAAGCTCGTAGGAGCTGTTCCGGTGGTCGTTGGGGGCCGGAAATGGGTGGGTTAGGACGGCAAGGGACCGGTGATGAAGTGGTGAAGAAATGGTGGCCGGAGGTGGAGCGACGGCGGCGGATCGAGCCAAAAACCGTGGGGCTTCAAATGGCTTTTCCGGCCAAACGGCCGGCCGAATGGGGGAGATATTTGGTGGAAAGGTGCGCCGGAGGGAGGGGGTTCGAACGAGACCGGCGGCGAGCCAAACGGTGGCCGGACGGCGGCGGTCTGGGCTGAAGAAGATTCCAGCAACAGGGGCAAAAACAGAGCAGGTGCAGCGACTTCCGGCGGCTCTCGAAAGCTAACGGCTGGTCCGATGGCTCTGAAAATTGGTGGAGATGATTTATGGTGGAAGGGGAAGAGAACGGTGGTGACGGTGCACCAAACGGTGGCCGGACGGCGGAGAACCGGCCGGTCAAAGGGGCGGCGACGAAAGGAGAGAAAAGGGGCTGATGAGCGTACGCGGGAGAGGAGGAAGAAGAAAGAAGAAGAAAAGAAAGAAAAAGAAAGAAAAAGAAGGAAAAGGAAAAAGAAAAAGGAAAAAGAAAAAAGAAAAAGAAAAGATGAGGGAAAAGAAATGAGGTCCAGTCCTCACTCCGGAAACCAAACCTGATCCGCCAAAAACAATTTTAAAAATCGTAAAACGACTAAATAAAATAAACACAACATCAAATAAATTAAAAACCAATTTAAAACACATTAATTTAAAATAAATAAACTAATATATTAATTAAATTAAAAACAACCCTTCAGTGAAAATACACGCAAAAGCGGGTCATCACATTAAGTTAGAACGTCGAATTAATAATTAAAAAAAATATATATATATATGGATATAATCAAATAATTCTTGTTAAAAATTCACTTAATACATCATATTTAAAAAAAAAAATTGATAAGATTGACTTTTTTTATAAAAAAGAAGCATTCTTGTCCAACAAATTGCCCTTAAGTTGGTGGGTATAAGTAGGGTGAAATCATCAATTAATAATTTAGTTTTGAGATAAGATCAAAAATTTAGTTAAAAGATAAAGTTAAGAAGAGATAAATTGAAATAAAATCAAAAACTAAGGTTCGGTTTCGCACATAAAAATTCTCATATCAAACTTAAAATTCTCATCTCATCATTATAATTTTTTTCAAATCTCTATACAAAATATAATAAAAAATTTAAAATTTTCTTAACTTTTTTAAATTTCAAAATAATAGTAATAGTAAAATATTTTATTTTAAAACATAAAATTCTCATCTTAAAATTTTTTACTATCAAACTAAATCTCAGTTAACAGATAAAGTAAAGAAGAGATAAAATAATACGGACTCCGAAAATAAACTTCAAAAAACAAGTTGAAATGAATCGATTTTTCTAAAAATGACAAGTTCATTCTTCTTTCTATACCATGCGCGTTTAAGGTATCTTCATCGCAACTTCTTTGAAGACTGTGAAGTCATTGAGTCAATACCATATCAACTAAGAACGTCGAATTAATAATTAAAAATATATATATATATATATATGGATGTAATCAAATAATTCCTGTTAAAAATTCACTTAATACATCATATTTAAGAAAAATAAATCGATAAGATTGACTTTTTGAAAAAAAATAAACATTCTTGTCCAACAAATTGCCATTAAGTTGGTGGGTATCAGTAGGGTCAAATCATCAATTTGTAATTTAGTTTTGAGATAAGATCAAAAATTAAGTTAAAAGATAAAGTTAAGAAGAGATAAATTGAGATAAAATCAAAAATTAAGGTTCGGTTTCGCACATAAAAATTATCATACTAAGCTTAAAATTTTTATCTTATCATTATAATTTCTTTCAAATCTCTATACAAAATATAATAAATAATTTAAAATTTTCTTAACTTTTTTAAATTTCAAAATAATAGTAACATTAAAATATTTTATTTTAAAACTTCAAATTCTCATCTTAAAATGTTTTACTATCAAACTAAATCTCAGTTAAGAGATAAAGTAAAGAAGAGATAAAATAATACGGGCTCCTAAAATAAATTTCAAAGAACAAGTTGAACTGAATCGACTTTCTTGAAAATGATAAGTCCATTCTTCTTTCTATACCATGCGCGTTTCAGGTATCTTCATGGCAACTTCCTTGAGGACTGTGAAGTCATTGAGTCAATATCATATTAAGTTAGAACGTCGAATTAATAATTAAAAAAAAAAGAGAATATATATGGATGTAATCAAATAATTCTTGTTAAAAATTCAATTAATACATCATATTTAAAAAAACAAAAATTGATAAGATTGACTTTTTTGAAAAAAAAGAAGCATTCTTGTCCAACAAATTGCCCTTAAGTTGGTGGGTATCAATAGGGTCATATCATCAATTTATAATTTAGTTTTGAGATAAAATCAAAAATTAAGTTAAAAGATAAAGTTAAGAAGAGATAAATTGAGATAAAATCAAAAATTAAGGTTCGGTTTGGCACATAAAATTTCTCATTTAAGTTTAAAATTCTCATCTCATCATTATAATTCTTTTCAAATCTCTATACAAAATATAATAAATAATTTAAATTTTTCTTAACTCTTTTGAATTTCAAAATAATAGTAATATTAAAATATTTTATTTTAAAACTTAAAATTCTAATCTTAAACTTTTTTACTATCAAACTAAATCCCAGTTAAAAGATAAAGTAAAGAAGAGATAAAATAATACGGGCTCCGAAAATAAATTTCAAAAAATAAGTTGAACTGAATCGATTTTCTTGAAAAGGATAAGTCCATTCTTCTTTCTATACTATGCGTGTTTAAGGTATCTTCATGGCAACTTCCTTGAGGAATGTGAAGTCATTGAGTCAATACCATATTAAGCTAGAACGTCGAATTAATAATTAAAAAAAAAAGAGAATATATATGATGTAATCAAATAATTCTTGTTAAAAATTCACTTAATACATCATATTTAAAAAAAATAAATTGATAAGATTGGCTTTTTGGAAATAAAATAAGCATTCTTGTCCAACAAATTGCCCTTAAGTTGGTGGGTATCAGTGGGTCAAATCATCAATTTTTAATTAAGTTTTGAGATAGGATCAAAAATTAAGTTAAAAGATAAAGTTATGAAGAGATAAATTGAGATAAAATCAAAAATTAAGGTTCGGTTTGGCACATAAAAATTCTCATATCAAGCCTAAAATTTCAATCTCATCATTATAATTTCTTTCAAATCTCTATACAAAATATAATAAATAATTTAAATTTTTCTTAACTTTTTTAAAGTTCAAAATAATAGTAATATGAAAAAATTTTATTTTAAAACTTCAAATTCTCATCTTAAAATTTTTTACTTTCAAATTAAATTTCAATTAAGAGATAAAGTAAAGAAGAGATAAAATAATACCGGCTCCTAAAATAAATTTCAAAAAACAAGTTGAACTGAGTCGATTTTTCTGAAAAGGACAAGTCCATTCTTCTTTCTATACCATGCGCATTTCAGGTATTTTCATGGCAATTTCTTTAAAGACTGTGAAGTCATTGAGTCAATATCATATTAAGTTAGAACGTCGAATTAATAATTAAAAAAAAGAGAGAATATATTCGGATGTAATCAAATAATTCTTGTTAAAAATTCACTTAATACATCATATTTAAAAAAAATAAATTGATAAGATTGACTTTTTTGAAAAAAAAAAAAATAAGCATTCTTGTCCAACAAATTGCCCTTAAGTTGGTGGATATCAGTAGGGTCAAATCATCAATTTATAATTTAGTTTTGAGATAAGATCAAAAATTAAGTTAAAAGATAAAGTTATGAAGAGATAAATTGAGATAAAATCTCTATACAAAATATAATAAATAATTTAAATTTTTCTTAACTTTTTTAAATTTTAAGATAAAAGTAATATTAAAATATTTTATTTTAAAAGTTTATTTTAAAACTTCAAATTCTCATCTTAAAACTTTTTACTATCAAACTAAATCTCAATTAAGAGATAAAATAAAGAAGAGATAAAATAATACGGGCTCCTAAAATAAACTTCAAAAAACAAGTTGAATTGAATCGATTTTCTTGAAAAGGACAAGTCCATTATTCTTTCTATACCATGCGCGTTTCAGGTATCTTCATGGCAACTTCCTTGAAGACTGTGAAGTCATTGAGTCAATATCATATTAAGTTAGAACATCGAATTAATAATTAAAAAAAAAAGGAGAGAATATATATAGATGTAATCAAATATTCTTGTTAAAAATTCACTTAATACATCATATTTAAAAAAAATAAATTGATAAGATTGACTTTTTTGAAAAAAAAAAAAAAAAAAAAGCATTCTTGTCCAACAAATTACCCTTAAGTTACTGGGTATCTGTAAGGTCAAATCATCAATTTATAATTTAGTTTTGCGCTAAGATAAAAAATTAAGTTAAAAGATAAAGTTAAGAAGAGATAAATTGAGATAAAATGAAAAATTATGGTTCAGTTTGGCACATAAAAATTCTGATATTAAGCTTAAAATTCTCATCTCATCATTATAATTTCTTTCAAATCTCTATACAAAATATAATAAATAATTTAAATTTTTCTTAACTTTTTTAAATTTCAAAATAATAGTAATATTAAAATATTTTATTTTAAAACTTAAAATTCTTTTCTTAAAATTTTTTACTATCAAACTAAATCTCAGTTAAGAGATAAAGTAAAGAAGAAATAAAATAATACGGACTCTGAAAATAAACTTCAAAAAACAAGTTGAACTGAATCTATTTTTCTGGAAAGGACAACTCTATTCTTCTTTTTATACCATGCACGTTTCAGGTATCTTCATGGCAACTTCCTTGAGGACTGTGAAGTTATTGAGTTAATATCATATTAAGTTAGAATGTCGAATTAATAATTAAAAAAAAAAGAATATATATGGATGTAATCGGATAATTCTTGTTAAAAATTCACTTAATACATCATATTTAAAAAAAATAAATTGATAAGATTGACTTTTTCGAAAAAAAATAAGCATTCTTGTCCAACAAATTGCCCTTAAGTTGGTGGTATCAGTAGGGTGAAATCATTAATTTATAATTTAGTTTTGAGATAAGATCAAAAATTAAGTTAAAAGATAAAGTTAGGAAGAGATAAATTGAGATAAAATCAAAAATTAAGGTTGGCTCATAAAAATTCTCATATCAAGCTTAAAATTCTGATCTAATCATTATAATTTCTTTCAAATCTCTATACAAAATATAATAAATAATTTAAATTTTTCGTAACTTTTTAAATTCCAAAATAATAGTAATATTAAAATATTTTATTTTAAAAATTAAAATTCTCATCCTAAAATTTTTTACTATCAAACTAAGGGTGGGTTTGGGTGTTGAGAAGTGTTGAGGAGAGTTGTGAATAGTAATAAAAAGTAGGTGAAAAGTAATAATAAAGTAATGAATAGTAATAAAAAGTAGGTAAAAAGTAATGAATAGTAAAAAAAGTAGGTGAAAAGTAATAATAAAGTAATGAATAGTAATAAAAAGTAGGTAAAAAGTAATGAATAGTAAAAAAAGTAGGTGAAAAGTAATAATAAAATAATGAATAGTAGTGAGAAGTGTTGAGAAGTGTTGAAGAGACTTCAACACCCAAACAGTGTGTAAATCTCAGTTAAGAGATTAAGTAAAGAAGAGATAAAATAATACGGGCTCCTAAAATAAAATTCAAAAAACAAGTTGAACTGAATCGATTTTCCTGAAAAGGACAAGTCTATTCTTCTTTTTATACCATCCGCGTTTCAGGTATCTTCATGACAACTTCCTTGAGAACTGTGAAGTCATTGAGTCAATACCATATTAAGTTAGAACGTCGAATTAATAATTAAAAAAAAAAGAATATATATGGATGTAATCAAATAATTCTTGTTAAAAATTCACTTAATACATCATATTTAAAAAAAATAAATTGTTAAGATTGACTTTGTTGAAAAAAAAAAAGCATTCTTGTCAAACAAATTGCCCTTAAGTTGGTGGGTATCAGTAGGGTCAAATCATCAATTTATAATTTAGTTTTGAGATAAAATCAAAAATTGAGGTTCGGTTTGGCACAGAAAAATTCTCATATCAAGCTTAAAATTCTCATCTCATCATTATATTTTTTTTCAAATCTCTATATAAAATATAATAAATAATTTAAATTTTTCTTAAATTTTTTAAATTTCAAAATAATAGTAATATTAAAATATTTTATTTTAAAACTTAAAATTCTTTTCTTAAAATTTTTTACTATCAAACTAAATCTCAATTAAGAGATAAAGTAAAAAAGAAATAAAATAATACAGGCTCCGAAAATAAATTTCGAAAAACAAGTTGAACTGAATCGATTTTTCTGAAAAGGACAAGTCCATTCTTCTTTCTATATTATACGCGTTTAAGGTATCTTCATGACAACTTTCTTGAGGACTGTGAAGTCATTGAGTGAATACCGCGTTAAATTATTAAAAGAAAGATGTTCAATAACTTCTTGGCAAATTCCTTACAACCTCTTCAAACTTTTAAGAGATGCCATTTTCACACAATGCCTTCATGAGTACTTCAAGCAAAAGCAAAATAGTGGAACAATGACAAATGCGCATGTATTAATACTCTTACATGATAAAATATTATTATTTTTAAAATTCAGACACTTTAAAATTAAAGAAAAATTATTAAAATTTTTAAAATTATTAATAATTTTTATGAATAAATTGTGTAAAAATTATTAATTAAGAGGTTGTCATTTTATCATTTCTGAAAAACAAAAACCTTGCAATCCAACTTTTTAATTGTTTCTTTTTCACTTTCAGCATACCGTCCGACAAATTATCTCAAAAAAGTTAAATATTTTTTTTTGTTATATATATATTTTTTATATCTTTAAACATTTAAAAAAATAAAAAATTTATAATATTATTAAAAAATAATTTCTTAATCGTTAAATAAGAAACAATTATGTCGAGATCCATATCGGGACCAATATTGGAAGAAGTAGCATTATTCTTTTATAAACCATAAAGAAAACGTTACCTAGATGAAATTGTTGGGTAGGGTCTTTGGCGTTTATTGTTATTAATGTCTTAACGCTATTACAGCAAAAGAGTTACCTTCCGTGGCATTTTTTCAGTTTTTAAAATAATTTAATTTTAAATATTAATAATTCTTTTATATTTATGGTATGCTAGGTGTGTTAATAAATAATTATTAACTTGCAAGTAGATTTTTATTTTTTCTTTCAAAGCTTGCCCCTAATGAAAAATCATGGGAGTTCAACCCAACTCGGAAACACCAATTTCCGACCTGACCCGAAGATGTTTCATACGATTAGACTATTACCCGTTAACCAATTACCCGAATCCTTCTTCTTCTTCTTGTTGGAAGCATCGACTTGGCTGGCTAAACTTTGGGCCCTCTCTAAGACCACTGCCTAGTACTCATTTGATTTTCAAGAATTCGATCCAAGCAAGTAAAAGAAATTGAAACAAACCTTCACACAGATCACCCACTTCTCAACTTCCACCTTCTGTCAGGAGTTCTCTTTCAAGTGGGTTAGGGTTTGATTGCCACCATCTCCACCTTACCTTGCGCTGCTCCCCCGCTCCTTCCCCCATCTGAGCCGGCGTTTGACTTTACATTATACATTTACCAATTTCTAGTTTTGAAAAGAGAAAATAGGGAGAAAAACTACAAATAGAAGATTTTGATAGAGTGTTATTATTCAATTTCTGCCCTCTTTTTGGTATGGGTCTATCTGAGTTTTTCTTGGGTAGATGATTTTGATAGTGTTCTCTTTTGAGGGCTTAGATTTGGACAACTTTGAGACCCTTACATTTGGGGTTGATTTGGGAGTTTTAGAGAGAGTTTTGGGCCTTCGAAAAGGGGTTTTCAACTTTGAATTAGAAGAAGAACTTGAGGACGAAGGGTGGTGAGAGAGAGAGAGAGAGAGAGAACCTGAGACAGCATCTAGGACCTTCCATAGACACGGAAGAAGCTTCACTGCAATTGCTACTGCTACAACTGGAAATGGAATTGAGATCCTGCAATGGATGTCACGAGGGACTCTACTTCTTCTTCCTTCGATTGCTCTCTTCGTTCTTCACTGCTGCCAGTGCCAGACAAGGTTTTTTAGGATCTTAGACGAGAAAGTCCGGTTCATAATGCAACGACACTGAGAGTGAGAGATCTAGCACCAGATCGATGCTGGTAGCGCCATATTGACATAGAGAAGATGCTTAAATCAGGTAACAGGTAATACCCGTTTCCGATTTTAACCGCAAATGGGCTAGGTTTTTGGGTTGGGCAATTTCAAAAAAAAATGGGTCGGATCGGGTCTTCAGGTTTTTTTGTTCAGCCCTACGAAAAATGATGAATTTAATGGTTTAGTTAGTACTTAACACTCACCTCATTTAGGCCAACATATAAAATATTTATAATTTCTGAAAATATATTTTGAAGTTAATTCTAATAGATTTAGATATACCATATTAAGTTAGAATGTCGAATTAATGATTAAAAAAAATATGGATGTAATAAAATAATTCTTGTTAAAATTCACTTAATTCATCATATTTAAAAAATAAATTGATAAGATTGACTTTATTAAAAAAATAGGCCTTCTGTTCTAGCAAATCGCCTTTAAGAATCGCAGGCATCTATAAGTGTCAAATAAGCTATCTATAATTTAGTCTCGAGCTAAGCCCGAAAATTGAACTAAAAGATAAAGTCAAAAATAGATAAGACGAGTTAACTCGGGCTTTTAAAAGGAAAAAGTTTCACAAGGCAAATTGGACTCAATTACTCCAAGAAAATAGAATATTAGAGGTGTAAAAAAAAAAAAAAAACCGATAAACCGGACCAAACTGGTGGGATTGTTTAGTCCTGAGTTTGGTTCGGTCTGGTACCGATTTTATTTTATTTTTTAAAACCGGTCAAAATCGGTCCGATTCTAATTTTTTTTTTTCTAAAATCAGACCAGACTGGACTAGTTCATATATATATATTTTTACTTTTTCTATTGTTTATAATTTTTATATATAATATCTAATTATATATAAAATAGTTTTATATTATATGATAAATTACTAATTAATATAATATTAAAGTTTAAAATCTTATATCATTTTATTTATTGTATTAATAGTTATACTAATATTATATAGTACATATTAATAGTTATACTAATACTATATCAATATATATTATAATATACTGCAATATACTATCACTATAATATTATATATATTATATAGTATATAATACAGTATATTAAAATCGAAAAACATGACTGAACCAGACCGGAAACCAATAAAACTGGAGTAACGGTTTAGGAGGATAACTGGTGCGTAATCGATTTTGAAAAATGTAAAACCGGTGCATACCTATTCAGTTCTAAATTTTGTCTAAAACCGGACTGGTTACACCCCTACTCCATATAATAAGATAGAGATCCACACAAATCTGAGACTTTTCCACGGACTCTCCACAAAAGCTCCCTATGCCAAACTCCAATATAACTTCTCTACACTTGGACTAAAATCCTCCATTATATTATGAGATGTTTGAGGCCATGAGAAATTATAAAATCACGTATCATAATAAATTTTGCTCCCAAACAGTCTGTGGACTTAAGCATTATGCCAAACCTTATAAATCTTTGTGTCTTTATTTATTTATTATTATTTGCTTATTTGTTATTTATTTCTTGGGTAAACAAGAAGAATATTGTATCAACGCCTAAATTATTATCGTGAGCCGAGGATCATTCTTTTCTCCCTTCCAGTTTGTTGTGCAAATTAACGTATCAACAAATATGATGCTGTAAAAACTTTTGCTAAAATGATTAGCACAAACCTTGACCCTTCAATCAGTTTTTGTAAAGATTGAAGATTTTAATGTAGGATGCTTACTAAAACTGACAAATGGTGGTTAATGTTGAAATCCATCGGCTTAAAATGGCACTCATAAACCATTATGCAAAGAGTGCAATAACCATTATATATCCCCTCCAAGGTACAACTTTATATATATTCATATTATATATATATATATATGAATATATATTCCTTTTTTATATTACACTCACAATGGTTTATGTATCCTATCCTTTAAAATACTCACCAAAACTCAATTTTTCTATTTTACATACTAACTTTTACAATGTACCATACATTAGCTTATCTTTTTTTTTTCTTCATATAATTTAAATATTATACTTTTTAACCTTTTTTATTCATTTCAAATATTTTCTTTAATTACCAATAATATCCTCATATTTTTTGATATTTGCAACATCTCCCCATATACAATATATAATTATGTTTTATTTTAAATTAATCCAAATTTATAGGTTAAACCAAAATATAAATTAATTCAAAAAATAAAAGAAATAGATTATATAATAAAAATATTGTCAAAGTATATTAAAAGAATATCCATTCTCGATAATTCTTGAAAATATTCTAAAAAAATACTTACCTTTATTATTAATAATATCAATTAGAGAGAAATAATAAAAAAAATGTTTAGATGAATGAATAGTAATCTCTACATGTAGTGTATTTATTGTAATTGAATGTAAAATATAAATAGAATAGATGATCCAATGGAATAGATTTTTGGCCATCTTTCTTTATATTTTATAGAAATTTGTATTTTACAAAGTCCATTGTGAGTGCTCTTAAGAGAAGTGGTTGAACTTGTTGGAGGCTGCAATGGGAATAATTCTGCATCCAATGAAACTTCATTTTCCCAGCTTGTAGACAATAAATGTGGAGTTCTGGGTTATCCATTATGCACATCCTCCTCCTCCATCCCAAAACCTATAATATTTGGACAATCGTCGAGATCAATCAACTGTAGAGATCTCAACTGATGAATGCTACTTGGTAGACACTTAAGGTTTACAGAGTAACTTAGGTGCAAATTTATAAGCCCAGTGAGGTAGCCAGTGGATGAAGATAATTCTTCTATTGCGGTACCCGTTAAGTAGACTTGATCTAAATGTTTCATTTCACATTCGATTTGATGAAAGTTTTGAAGGCTTGAGCAATCACTAAGATCAAGGAATCCAAGAGATCTCAATTGGAGTCCCCTTTGAAAGCTCTTTAGATTGAAACATCCACCAAGACTCAAGGATTCTCAATCCGTCCCACCTCATGTCTACTTCAAATACAAACTACATTCCACAAGTTTTAAAAGTTATTTCTAGATCCAAATGTGGCACCCTCGACCCCACGTGTGATTTGTTTGGAGTTGCAACACTGAGGTGATGGCCGCTTGTGTCACACACCCCAACGCAGAGTGTAAGTGCATGTAAGCATGCAATATATGTGCAATACAAATTACCACAACGGGAAATAAAAGGTAGTCAAAGCTAAGTATTAGAAATTTAAATTCTACAACCTAATCGAATACTCTAGGGGACACGGAGTCGGCATCCTCTAGCCCCCTGCCAGCAAAGGGGCTACGGAGTCGATACGAAAACGTTACCATCTCGTCTGATCCTGTGATAACCCAAAATGCGTCACTTAGTTTTGTACACTCCTGAGTGACCAGAGGAGCTCCATCGTGATAATGCACAATCTCAACTTGTGATCGTGATACGCACATAACCACATGTTATCACCAGTACATGGAAGCTTGGTTTCACAATCTCACACAATATGGTATAACACAACACAATAACATAATCAAGGCACATAATAATAGTGGTAAATATGCATATGCATGACAGGCGGTATATTAGATAACATGGCATAACACACATCAAACAATAGCACAACAACACACAAGGGCACGGTTTCACTAACCAACTATACGTGTAATCCCATCCTCAAATTTGGCCCCTGGCCCAATTCCCAAACAACTACTACAATTCCAATCCCAACACTTTGTTGGGCCCAAGGCCATTCTCACAACTAGACTTCAAAACAGTATTAGTGAATAAATCATGTCATAATCTCAAGGGTCACATCAAAGAGTTACTTACAACGCGTACAGGAAATTCTAGAAGATCGAATAGGCGTAGGTCTATGGGTCCCATGATTAGACAAGCGCCCGTCACTATGTAGATGACATCAAAATGTTAGCAAATTAATAAAATGCAAACGGAAATTAATTTAACCAACATGAGCATATTGGCTCACCAAGGTGATGTCCAATGTGGCGGTGCAACGGTGCTACAAGGTGGCAGCGGCGAATTTGGGCAAGACGAGACTTTTGGTAGGGTTTTCGCGAAGGGAATACCAAATCTGGGGTGCTAGTGGGTGGTTGACAGAGACGCTATGGTGGGGCATGGCGGAACCCTAGGCAAAAAAATTCCCTAATTCACACGAGATGGAAAATCGGGGGGGGGGGGGGGGAAGAGAGATCCGGGGTTGAGGATGAGATTGAGGAGAGGAGAGGCTTGGTGATGGGTTTCTTGATGTTTGGAAATGGGCTTAGTCTCGACAGTGGTGAGACTTTTGGACAGAGAGGTAGGAGAGAAAAAGATTATAATCCTTAGGGTTTCCCACTTAAACAGCTAAAATGGTGCCCTATTTTTGGTGGGGAAGGGGTTGGGCCTTAAACACATGGGCTGGGCTGGAAAACTATACTTCTTTCACACCAAAAATTAACCTCATAACAAACATAAAGAGCCCACTAAATAAGCACACATCTAAATAAATCTGGGTCCTCACACCAAAAGTACGATAAAAAATATATCTTTGATATAAATTGTAAATATGACCATAATTTAAAAATTATGTAGTTTTTAAATTTTGCTAGTGCATATTTTGTGTAAGTTGTAACGTAGTAGTTTTTAAACTATATAATTCTTAAATTTGCTAGTGCGTATTTTATGTAAGTTATAGTTTTTAAACTATATACTTTTTAAATTTACAAGTGCATTCTTTATGAACAAGTCTAACAAATTGTAATATATATTTATATATACATAATTTGTAAAATATAAATATATTTATATTTATATATGTAAACATATATTTATGTTTTTGTGTATGCATAAAGATTTATGTTTTTATTTATGTTTTTATATATGTTTCTGTTTTTTTTTTTTTAAATTTTAATATATGTTTTGAACTTATGAGTTAGTTAGTAAGTTCTCCTTATTTATTTATTTATTTTTTATAAAAATAGGGGGGAGGTTTCCCAAATTTTGGAGAATCAAATTATGTGTCATTAGGCCATTAAGCTCCTGGCCATATTCTTCAGGTATGTTCTCTTTATTATGTATGATTATTGTAGATTTTCTTTAGGTGAAGCAATTTTTTTCTTGTTTTTTTTTTTGTTGTTTACTTTTAGCAATTGGGGTTTAGGGAGACACGACTCCATTCATGTCCAACGCTATCCTATATGATTTTTAAACTGGGGCTATCTTTTTTTAAAAAAATGCTTGATTTATATATAAAATGAATTACATTAGAATTTAAAATTATTTTTATCATAAAATAAATCTAGCATCTTACTTCCATTTACCTCAATTATAATTTTCGTCTAATTGGTTGTGATACATGATAATGACTATAATAATGATAATGATAATATGAATGTATTTCTAATTTTAAAAAGATTTTTAATAGGGAAAAATATAAATACAACTTTAAGGTATTTACAAATTTTAAACTTTTAAGAATATGGTTATAATTTTTAAAAAATTAAATTATATTTATGTCATTTATACCTCATAAAATATTCTTTTAATTTGTTTTTTTTTTTTTAAAAAAAAAACAAGTCATCTTTGAGGCAGTAACTGAGAGGAAACAATGGGAGGTTGTAGAGGTTGTATACTCTCGATCGGGTTCTCCCTTGTGTGTCCAAGAGGAGGGGATTGCCATGCTAATGGTTGCGATATATGGACTCCATCACGCCTTAGCTTCGGAGAGGTCTTCTCTGGAGAGGGTGTAGACTGACATGGATTGGGTCTTGGAATGTGAGTGGGAGGCCGGCCATGCCCCAACACTTTTGGAGGACATATTAGAGGTAGAGCATCACTCTAATGAGAAATTCGAGGAGGCGGTGAAGTCTATTGCTAGGGCAAAGCAAGGGAGCATTGCGACGCTTACTCAAAAGGAGCCGTAAAGGCTGAGGATGCTTGTTGACGATTTTACTTAGACTTCGATATGGTCTAGTGAGAGTTGGTCCAAGCCACGCTAACCACCGAGCTAATAGAAATGAGGTTAGCAAGGCCGACATACATTATCTTAGGCTACAAGGCATAACATAGACTTTGTGGTAGAAACTCACCAAGTCTAAGCAATGTGTTAATGAGTTGGACACTGAACTCTGGCCTTCTTAGGATAAGTTTTTTTTGCCTTTTCCCTCAACTCTCTATGGGTCCTCGGGCTTAACATCGAGCATGGAGGGTTGGATACAACCTCAAGCTCAAGACATTAGAGAAGTTTCTGCTAACTCACCCTAAGGCCGATTTGAGGGCTTTGGAGTTGTGGATTGTCCTCCCTGACCCGGCAACCTTAGCCTTCTTGGATTCCCTTGGAGTTGATGTGATGTCAGATGCCTTCTTGGCCTAATTGCCTCCCTCTCCTCCTAATAGTATCTGGACCCTTTAGGATTGGGACTTGTTCCTCCCTTTCCTTTGTGCTTTGTTTTGTTTTGTATTGTAATTTATAATATTTCATTTTGAATTTATATTGATGAGTTTGTAACTTGTAAGAGACTTACCATGTTATGTACTTATCTTGTAAGATGCTTTTCAAGTTATGTACATATTCATTTGAATCTTGATAATTGTTGTGGCATTTGTTCCTTTCATCGCCAACTTTGTTTTTATCCTGTTGGTTGATTTGGCCGTTGTTTGGGTGAAGGCTAACCCCAATCTCATGTGTGTGGGTACAACACGCCCTCGTAGTATTCATCATCGAAAGTTATCAAAGTATGGTTCTAATCTCGCTTAGAGGCTGATTCGGCCTGGCAGTGCTGAGGCAAAGGAAGTGTTCCCTCTTTGTGTTCTTGCTCCTCCTCAGGCTCTCACTCTTATGTTCCTCTACCAATCTCTCTCTTTATTTTTCTGGCTTGTTATCTTAGTGGCGGCTCTTGTTCAATGAGTCACTCTAATTACCCATTCTCCTGCATAACTTCTATCCAATGTTTGAGGTTGCAGTTGTGCCCTCATTCTATGGTAGGCTTAGTAGTGATTAGTTCTTTGACAATTTGAGTTCTGGATGTAGTTCTATCACATTCGTGCCTCCTCGTTCCCTTGCACATTCATGCTCAAATGAGCTTTCCTAGAACCTTGACTGCAGGAGTGGGAGCCTATGTCATTTCTTTGCTCATAATGGCTATTTCTTGCCCTATCTTCCTTCTCCTTGCCTTTGCTACACTTGCTTGCCTCCTTTGCCTTTTTTTTCTGCCTCTTCTACTTCGGCTCTTCACAAATTAGTCAACGCCCTAAGTGTGTCCTTTACTTTGGCTCTTCGCAGATCAATTAACCCCTTATCCATAAACTCTTGAAACGTCATTTGCTTCTTCCTCACCAATGTTGCCATGAAAGGACTTCTAGGCCAAACTCCACCTAGGAGCACCGCCAGTGTTATTTTCTCATCTTGGTTGTTTGCCATCAAGTGCTCCTTGTTAAACTGAGTAAGGTACACCTTCAGGCTATTGTCCTCATGCTATTTCACTATGAGGAGGTATGCGGCAGGCCATCACTGCTGCCTACTAGTCATGAACTACATTAAGAATAGTTTACTGAGCTCCTTAAAACTAGTAATAAAGCCTGGTTGTAAATTTCTAAACTACCTTCTTGCCATGCCTTTGAGGGTTAATGGGAATTCCCAACATGCAATCTCTCCTAGAAACCAATGCAAGGTCATGTAGGCATTAAAAGTTTCCAAATGCTCAACTAGATCCATAGACCCATCATAAAGGTCAATCTGTGGGACTTTAAACTTTGAGGAGATGAGCGTTGGTATGATCTTTGCATTTTATGACAGATTGGTATTGTTAAGCAAGTTATCGATTGATGATGACATTTTCACTTGCTTTACCATCTCCTTATACTTGTCTAAGAGATTGCGTAGGCTATCATTCATCATTTTTTTTTTCTTCCTAGTTGCTCAAGTTAGCCCTCCTTTGCTTTGAGACTCTTTGCCGTGTTTGCTACGACCTTGGCTTATGCACCCTTTAGATCCCACGTCTCTTCTCTTTAAGGCCTCGTTCTCCATTTGCAATCCTCCATCTCTAGAGTCATCTTCTTTAGATTCTCCTCCATCTCTATGAACGTTCTCTCCATCCTATCACTCGCATGTTCTTCCATTGCGGTTGTTTCATGACCGCTAATCATATGAGAGCGCTTAGTTGCAAGCATCCGGAAAACACTTCACAAATAAATCAACGATCCCACAGATGATGCCAAACTGTTGATATAATTTCCAGGTATGCCTGCGACATGCCCTAACGAACTGCAACCAAAAAGAAAAAACTCAAGAAACCCAGCAGGGGATGCAATGCTTAAGTTAGCAAGGCGTCGAGCTTTTCTAATGACTAATGAAACTATGAATTAATGGTATGTACCTAGTAGGCTACTTATAAAGGTCAAGGTGGCCTACTATGACAAAACCTCTCCATAGACATGATTCTCAATGCTTAGTTTAGTGTGTTATCTTTTGGAGCACAATTCACCCGTTGATAGAGTCCATCCACCATGGAATCTCACTTGGGCTTACCTTCATAGATCTATATCTTGTTGGGATACAACTTGTTAGGTTTTTGCATTGATAAAACTTTTCTAGGGTTTATCTTTATGCACCATTTCCAATATTATAGGGATATGGGTAGTTGACTTTATCACTTAACTCATACGATGGTGCTTGATGCAACTCCTTTAATCGCTCTTTGTCACATGAATGTCATGTGATCGTGGCCTTTAGTCGCCTACAGCTCTTTCCTCGCCTACTAAACATATTTATGCCCAACAATCTCTTTCAATTTTTGAGATATGTCTCGTCATCTTGTGAAACTTAATTCTCCATTAATAATAATAGGATCCTCTGTATTAGTGCAAAATAGATATATATTATGAGAATCCTAAGCTATAAACTTGAGGTCTATTTTTAAATTTATTTTTTGTGTGGAAGTTTGTGGTGATGTCCCTATCTGATAACAAGGATTTATAAAACTTAACTTAGTAAACAAATAAAACTAAAAAGAATTTAAATAATTCATTGGGGCTTCCACAAGGATTATTTAATACAAAACTTAGATAAGGTTTCATAGCGTTGAGGTTTCCTAGTCACATTGACTTTAAATGAATGTTACTTGACCAACTAGTACTAGCTCAAAATTAGCTAATTTATACTCCTAGATTCTAGCATGTAAACACAAACTCACAATCATTTATCGTTCCATTGTTATGGTTTTTTTGGAACTTGAAAAGTAGTTTAAACTTGGGTTTTGAAATTGTAGGAAATGATGATGACCCTACAGCTGCCTACTAGCCCAAGCTACCTGATCCGTTGAGTCTAAGTGAGGGCTGCATAAGTTAGATAGCACTCTGACCACCTATTTTATATTTACATCTCTCTTATTTGAAGCAAGAATGGACTTAATTATCGCAATTGTAACCAATTCGCAACGTAACCAGTTGGACAACGGCTATGTGTCACGAGTGTACTGGGGGCAATGGCCTTGAAGAGGGGTTGTTATTTTGCAGAAGGAGAGGAGATGAGGTGTGAGAAGGAATGTAACTAGATTAACATTAGGAAGTGTAGAACTTATTGATACCGTGCGTTTTGTGGTTTTGCAGTGTATGAAATGACTTGTGTTGGTGTTTAGTAAAATGATGTGTTTAGGTTTAGTGAAACGGTGAGTTTTGTTAGTTAGAATTTACGATGTGTTTTATGTTGTAATAGTTGCATTTTGGTTCATTAAACTCAGTCTGCGAGTATAAGAGCAGCAGAGTTCATACATGTATTGACTTTTGGATGAATGAGTATCTTGAAGTCTTGGAGGTTGGGAATTCTTCAAAAAATCCCTGTTCAAGTTCATCATGGAATATGAAGTTTGATCATTCCTTGTGTTGCATATTTCTCTGTGTGAATTTCTGTTATTAGTGATCTGGGTTGCTACTGGTAAGCTGAATAAGGTAGTAAGTGTTCTTGGTGTATCTTGATCATCAAGAATGTTACAAGTGCTATTAATGAAGTTGATTGTGGGGGTCTATGATGGCAAAAGGTACTCGTGCAATGCTGAAGAATCAGCAAGAAAGGCCCCAACCGTAGCAAGACTTGGTCCAAAAGCAATTGGACCATCATCATCAAGCCATTACTGGGGTGACTAAAAGGTTAGATCATGTCTATGACATGTTACATGGAATCAATATGCAGGGAAACTTTATTCCATGGGAATGGCAAGTCTCGGACAGGCTCATATTGGTTGGGTATGTTCTTATTCTCAGAAAGATTGAAATTGTAAATGTCATTTTTCATAGAGATGGAGATAAGGATAGAGATGTGTCTAATGAACCAAGAACTGATGAGGAGATTGGTGTTTTTCAAATGAGTTTTCGATCAGATTTTCCACATTTTAGTGGCACTGATCCTTCTGGTTGGATTTTTAAAGCCAATCAATATTTTGATTGTTTCCAAATACCTTTCCATTAGAAGTTGATGATGGCCTTGCACCATGGAAACAGAGGCATTAGTGTGGTACCAAAATGGCTTGGACTCGAGGCTGTTCAATTCTTGGGAATCTTTAGTGGTAGCAATGCAAGTAAGGTTTGGGCCACCTACATTTGATGACCCAATAGGAGCTTTGACCAAATTGAAATAGACTAGTTTTATTAGTTTGTATACATCACAATTTGAGGCTTTGGCAAATAGGCTGAAAGGGTTGTTTGAAAGGCATAAGCTTAGTTGCTATGTTAGTGGATTGAAAGATGATGTTAGAATACCTTCTCAAATGGATGAAAAGAGGAAATAATGATTATGTTTTTATTGTGAGGAAAAGTGGAATCCAAGTCATATTTGTAAGAACCCTCGTGTGTATTTCTTGCACGGGGAAAATGGTGATGAAGAAGTTGACAGCGTGGAAGAAGTTGTTGCACAACCCTTACCAGGTTGTAAATAAATGGTGGGGCAAAGTTCTGAAGTTCTTGAGGTGTCCATACATGCCATCTTGGGTGGTATCATTAGCAATGCAATGAAGCTATTGGGTAGAATTGGTTCTTTTGATGTAAAAATTCTAGTGGATTCAAGAAGCACTCATAACTTTCTAGATCCATTGGTGGTGGATGTAGCTAATTTGAAGGTGGAGAAGGATATGGGATTGCAAGTCAAAGTTGCAAATGGAGCAAAGATTGTTAGTCAGGGTAGATGTGTAGAGGTTGGTGATATTCAGGGGTCCAAGTTCCTAGTTCCATTTCATGTCTTAACATTGAGAGGATGTGACATGTTGTTGGAGTCCAATGGCTTAAGACATTAGGCCCCATTCAATGAGACTTTACCAACATGTCTATGAAATTTATGGTAGGGGATAAGAAGTTGTTACTACAAAGCCTTGTTTCTGGCAATGTTGAGGGGGTAAGTGGAGGGAATCTGTTAAAGTCCTCCTTTGTGAGGAAGCAGGGATGGCTTTTGCAATTAGTGGCAGTCCAAGGGGAGGAAGAGAAAAGGGAGTTACAACCAGAAGTAGAGAGGATTTTGCAACAGTTGAAGATTGTTTTTGAAAAACCAGTTGGCTTACCTCCACCTAGAGTTTTTGACCACTAGATTGTATTGAAGAATGGTTCTACTCTAGTGTCAGTGAGGCCTTATAGATATCCTCATTATAAAAAATCAGAGATTGAAAAGATTGTGCAAGACTTACTAAAGAATAGAGTGAGTAGACCGAGTTAAAGTCCATTCTCCTCACTTGTTCTTCTTGTTAAGAAAGCTGATGGAACATGAAGAATATGTATGGATTATAGAGCTCTTAATCAAGAAACCATCAAGGACAAATTTTCAATTCCTGTCGTTGATGAACTTCTTGATGAGTTGTATGGAGCAAAATACTTTTCCAAGCTTAATTTAAGGTTAGGTTATCATCAAATTAAGGGTGAGAAAAGATGACATACCTAAAACAATATTTAGAACTCATGAGGGCTACTATGAGTTCTTGGTAATGCCATTTGGGCTTACCAATGCCCCTGCCATCTTTCAAGAGTCAACAGCAACTTCAATACCAATGACCACAATCTCGAGGCAAGAGTAGGCCTCTCCTCGCCAACCTCCAACACTTCAATGGATTCATTGGTCATCAAAGAGGAGGAAAACGACTCAAATATTTCATGCAAATCCTTGGGAAAGGAGCCCAAGAAGACATTGAAAATCGAGTTGAAAAACATAGAATCCAACAATGAATTTAAGTCCTAGGCTCTTGATTAATCAAATCCACACGGTGATCGAGATGCAGTAATGAAGGGGAATGCTGAGTTTTTTTACTGCTATTAGACGAATGAGCAGTTGGTTGCTAAGGACTTCCCATGTCCCCCTCTAGGCAAGTGGGGTCACGACAGACGCATGACCCACCTTAAACACCATATCCCATTGTAAAGAGCTCTAGCAAGAGCATACATCTTCCATGCACGGGAGGGTTTTGGATCCACCAAATCAGGAATTTGACGGTCTACATCTCGTGATCAATCTGGTGTCACCAAAAAGCAATCAATGTTCTTCAAGTGAGGACCATGTCAGAATTAATAGAGTTTGAATTTTCTCTAGCCATGAGTAAACAAGATTCAAACGCTCTTTCTCTCCCTTGATATGAGTAACTTCTGAATCATGACTGTCAGGAATGAAATGCCAAAAGGCCCTTACGAAGACTAGCGGTAGCCAATCTCACCAACTGGAAACTCCCAACCAACTTCATAGATGAAAAAGAACTTCATGTCCCAGTTTTTGACAATGCCACTATGAGAAGTAGGGAGTGTCATACTCCCGACTCATGCATACCATACTGGTCCCTCACATAATCTAACTTCTTTTGAGTAGTGGTGGCTATCCAATAGCTTCCCACGTAGGCAACAGGTTGTGAAGAGTTAGCCGGGACCCATCTAGGATTGAAGTGGATGAAAAGATGAAGGAGCGTAGCAGGAAGCATTTTTTGGAGCCATTTGAGCAATGGAAGGTGAAGATTCGACGATAGGAGAGAGAAACGAAAGCAAACACAAAGCGTGGAAGCAGAGGAAAATATAAAGTTAAGCAAACACTTAGAACAAGAAAAGAGAACAAAAGAGGTTGAAAAGGAGAGGTGATGACACTTACACGAAGGTGGAACAACAAAGGGCATAGTGGTTGAAGCTATATGAAGAGCGCCGTGTGTCAAAAGTAGAAATGACATGCCGATCAAATCTTGTATTCTACACTGCAAGAGGAGATAGGTGTCAAAAGAGTCAATGGATTTCATGCTGCACGATGAGGTGAATTGTGGGGTGATAGGTGAATTATTAGTCTGTCAACCAGAAGGAATGCATGAATTGCATGCGCTACAAGGGAATGACACATGTCCAAAAGAAAATGATCAAATTTGAAATGAATGATATGGAAAGAAAAGATAAAATGAAAAAATGAAATTCTCACCAACACACAGGCGACAAGAATTTGTAGGGTAACTGTTGGAAATAAATATGTTTGGGGCCTATTTGGGGTTGTGTTAGAATTATTAAAAACTGCTTAAATAACCTTAAAAGACCTTTAATAAAAAATTAGGTTGTTTGGATAGTACATATTAAAGTATTTTTTAATTTCAAATAAGATAAAAATTACGTTTAAGGATAGACTGTTAACGAATGAAAATACCTATAAAACTTTCAAACTTGGATATGATCATAATATTTAAAAAATCAAATGATCGTCATTTCTGTCTCAAAAATCACTTTTTTAATTTTTTTCAAAAGAAATGTAATATGCTTGAAAGTGATTGAAATATATGGTTACCAACGAGTAAGTAACTTTTTAATAATAGAACTTATTAAGTACATGTTTGGGATTGTGGTAAGAAATGTGGCTTATAATAGCTTTATGACTTATATCTTATAATTTATGTAATAAGTTCTGCTATTAAAAAGCTACTTACTGTTGGGTAATTATGTGTTTAAAGTACTTTCAAACATATTACATTTATTTGAAACAAATTATAAAAATATTTTCTGAGCTACAAATGCTATCATTTGATTTTTTTTTTTTTTAAAGATTATGACTCTATCCTTGAAAGTTATAATTATCTAGAAATTGTTTGGATATTTTAGCCCATTCACAATCTTTTTAAAATTGGACTTACATTCTGCATTATTCGAAAAAGCATGTTTGTTATGTTTTTCCTCAAACGTACTTTTTAACTTATTTGAGATTAAAAAAATATTTTAATATTTAATACCCAAACAATCTAATTTTTCCATTAAAGATATTTTAAAACTATTTAATCACTTTTTAAGACTCCTAACACAACCTCAAATAAGCCCTTAAGCTATAAGTTATAAGTCTTATACCTATAACTTACAAGCTATATTTCTCACTGTAGTCACAACCAAGTACTTAGCAGGTGAGAAAATACCTGTAGCCAACTAATGGCCATGGTCACATGAGACTCACATGACAAAGGGTGATTAAAGGATTACGCTGCATTAAATGCATTGTATGGGTTTAGTGATAAAGTCAACTATCCATATTTCTCTAATATTAGGATTAATCCATAAAGATAAACCTAGAAAAGCGTTACCAATGTGGAAACCTAACTAACCCTATCCCAAAGAGATACAGATCTATGAAGATAGCCCTAAGCAAGATATTCACACCGGATGAGTTCCATCAACAATTGAATCGTTCTAAAAAATATAACACACCAAACTGGACATTGAGATTGTGTCCATGGAGAGGTTTTGCCACACTAGGTCACCTTAATTTTTATAAATAACCTAGCATATAGGTACTATTGATTCATAGTTTTATTAGTCATTAGAAAAGTTTAACACCTTGTTAACTTAAGTATCGGAGGCATTTCCCACTAGGTTTCTTGAGTTTTTTCCTTTTTGGTCTCAAATCGTTAGGGTATACCTCAAACATAATTAGAAGTTACATCAATAGAGATCATCAAAATCTTCTTTAATTTCCTTTAATATGATAAAAGAAAAGTCCTTGGTTGTAAGGACAAACCAGCGAAAAAGAAGAAATTAAAATCAATAATATCTAGGAAAGTAAAATAAAATGAAAAAATGTCATTAAGTTAATAAGAAAAAGGTGGAAGAAAATGTCATTAAGCCCAAGTTGGGATAGTCAAGTCTTAATTGCATCTTACAAATTATAATATTGTAACAAAAATAAGACAAATCATTTAGTTTTTTAGATAAGAGAAAATAAAATAGTTGACATAACCAATATGATCACATCCTATCATATAATACAAAGTTTAGAAAATAGAAATTGGCTCCAACTCAATTCGGCCCCTCCTATATATATATATATATATATATATATATATGTCCACTAGATCAAGAAATTGGTTATATATATATAGTGATCCCCTCTTGTAGGTTATTATTATTTTTTATCAAAATAGAATGCTAAAGGTTGATATCAAATTATTGAACTTTTTTTGTTGACGCACATATAAAACCCTCGAAGAAAACCCTCTTACTATTGAGTTAATATTAGGAAAAATATATTTATCATTCTTTTTATCATTATCCCTTGATGTGATATTAAATGATTACTACTGCTAGATATAGTCATGGGTTGTACAAACGCTGCACACTCTTTTTGAAAAAGAGTAGAATTTTCATTAAAAATTTAATTTTTCCATGCGGGTCTCATATTTACTCACTTTTTTCAAAATGAGTATGTGATACTTGCGCATTCTATAACTGCAAATATCATTTCTCATTATATAAATTTATAATCAATGATCCTGCAACTAATAGTATTTACCTTATCTCTTATGAGAGATGTTCAGGAATCCAACTCAAATACCTCCTTCAACCTCCTTATCATATAATATAGTAGTGCTATATGTACTTATATTTTTACTTACAATATTTATTTTGTTAGTTTTCTTTCAAGTTCAAATTTTGAATTTCAAATTTCATAATCTTCAGCATATCATTAACTGACATGTAAAGAAATAAGTTTTTTGTAACTTTTTTTTAAGTATATCTAGCATTTTTGCTATACAATATATATATGAGTAATACTGCTCATCATCCTCTCATTATTTCATGATATGATATCAAAATAATTAGAAAGTATTTATTATAATGTACTTGTGGGTCTATTATTTAAAAGAAATAATATTTACAGTCTTAGTATGTTCAAGCAACATGTACTCCTTTGAAAACAAATTGGACAAATCAGGGACCCACATGAAAAAATAATTTTTTAATAGTAAACCTCTTTTTTTTTTTCAAAATAAATACGCGAGAATTACACACTCTAAAATTATATTTAATATTGTCCAATTTAAAATATTTTTTAATGAAGTGGCACATTTATATTAGCTGATTTGAAGTGAATAATAAAATAGTTATAAAAAGGTTATAGTTGTACTTGTAAAAGTAAGACAATAAACTCTTATAATTTAGACAATAAACTCTTATAATTTCACTCTAATATGGTCGACGAAAGTAAGACATGAAATATCAGTATAGTTAGCTAGCAAATAAAAAAAGAAAAAGTAAATATACATAGCCAATCCAAAAAAAAAAAAAAACATAGTGTATAGGTCATCCCATTTACATCAACCACAAAAAAGTCATTACGTTCAATGAAATAGAAAATGAAAGATATTATATTTAGGCCAAAGTTGGAAAAGGTAACGGGTAGTACTATAGGGGGATTTCATAATCCTTTTAATTGCACTTTAAAAATATGGAAGTAAAAAAACGAAAATAGTTGACTCTTTTTTTTTTATATAAATAAATTATTTCTTTGTGATAATAATTCAAACTATAATGGGTGGATTTAGGACCCGACAATCACTCTAAAATTTCTAAACCTATATGCTAAATAGTCAAAGAAGTGTAAAAAGAAAATATGGGGAGTGGTAATTGGGATTAATGGAGTAGCTTAGGTCTCATGCTCTTTTGGCCAATAAGTTGCTATGGTTCAGGAGTAGACCAACTATGAACGTAATGTTTTAGTCAGTTTTCGAAGAGGTTTGTCCAAAATTTCTATAGAAGTAATGAAAGTTTGTTGTAGATGGGGTTGCAACAATTCTAAATTAATTGTTGCAATTGAAGAAGTCTTTGTCTCCTACTCCACAAACTTGGATAAAAGAATACATCAATTATGTGTTTTAAGAAAGCAGTAAGATAGGTGGGAACATAGAATTAGTTCTAACGCAGCTTCACAGTCATTCAAGAAGCACACAGAACTGTACCAACACGGTAGGTCCATGCACTGGCTGTGGAGAGAAGTGGACATTCAAATCCCTAAGAATCAAATGGAGTAGTGTGTGTGACATTTGAGCTCCCGATGTAGGTGGCGTATGGGCTCACATGCCACTTTGGGTGGTGTGTGAGGCGAACTTGCACATTGGTTTCTTACTCCTTGTAGATCAATAGCTTGAGAATTCAATGGTACAATGGTTGTAGCTTAGAGCTGGCTGAATGGCAATAGATCAACCATTTTTTGTCCTAAAGGAAAAACAAAATATATAAAAACTTTATAGCCTTGATTTATAAGTCAATGGAAAAGGAAGAGGGGGGAGGGGGAGGGGGAGAGTGGATCTGAAACTCCTCTCCAAACTCAAATCAGCTCATTTTGTGGATTGAAATGTGTGAGGAGAGAGATACCCTTGTCGTGGTGACTTGTTGATAAAACTTGTCATTTTTAATAGATATAAGAATTTTGTAAAAAGGCTAATAAGCATATATAAATGGAAATGAGTCAATTTTTATTTGTAGAAAATGAAAGACTTTCTAACAAAAGTGTAAATAGAGATGATCAAGAAAAACACATTCTAACATTTGGATAGTGGCACAATATACGTCAAGTAACTATATCACGTAGAATTCCTATTCATGCAAAAAGATTACAAGAGATCTATTCAGCGTCCCTCAAATCACTTCTTTTTACCCCTCATTTCTAAACTCTCTCCTTCTCTCACTAGAATCCTCTCCTCCCGCTTTAGTTATTTCTCCTCCCTTGATCTACTAGGGTCATTCTCTTCTCTCTTTTTTTCCCCCCTTCTAGTGATTCTTTGCACTTGGCTCATGTATGTCTCATAGCTTTGTTTCTTTACCAAAAAATAAAAATAAAACAAATAGTGGCATATACAAAGTAACCAAATAAATTCACTATGTAAAGATAAAATAAAATAAAAGGAAATGAAAGAAAATAAAAACGGAAAGCTTTATAGTCTCTAAGGTTTAGCATTTTCCTACCCGAACCCTACACTCTGCTCAAGCATTGCCTCATTTCATGTGTATCATTCACCTTCACTTGGGATTTGTGTCTTTTTTTAGCCTTTGAATCATAGTTGAAATTGATCAATCAGAAATTTAGGAATATAATTATCATTAGCTACTTATTGTAGTTAGGTTAAATCTCTATTTTCATGGATCACTATTTTTTCTAATAAGAAATGATATTTGCGGTCATGGAATGAGCAAGTGCCGCGCACTCATTTAAAAAAAAGAGTAAATATAGGATTTATATGAACAAAATTAATCTTTTAATAATGGACCTCACTATTTTTCAAAATGAGTGTGTAGCGCTTGCACAACCCATGATTATATCTAGCCTTACTCCTTTATGTATATGGAAAAAGCAACTTGGAAGGCGGTTGTCCCATGACACACCACACACCATTACATGTTAAACCCTATCTGGGATCCACGTAATAGTTCTCTCTTCTCCCTCTCATAGACATCCCACTCTGTCCTGTCTGGCTCTCTTCTCATTCAAGATATGGTGGAGCTAGCTCATCGACGATGCGAGTTTGAAGAAACTTCTGGAAGCAAGGGCTAAGGAGAGGAAGAGGATCAATGTCTTGGCTGGAGGCAGATGTCATATAGTAAAGATGGAAATGGAAAGACTTTGCAAAATCATGGGTAGATTAGAGAGCATGCAACAAAACATTGCTAATTTAGAGCCTATAACTTGGCATGGTTAATTGAAAATGCTACTGTTTATTATCTATTTAATTTGCTTGGGGTTTATTAACAAACAAAAATTTCCTTTGATTCAAACCATAATGTTTTATGAAGCTAAAGTCCTTATACCCGGTTTACAATCGAACATAGTCATACCATTAAGAACTAAGTAGAAGTAGTTATACAATCTTTATAAAATGGTAAACATCATTTCAGACCATTTTGAAGAAGCCGCATATCCATCAACCTAATATTAAAAAAAATGTATAAATGTTAATATCTTTGTCAACCCACAAAGATCTGGAGAATGCCACAAACTTTGTCGTCGGGGGAGATTTTGAGGAAAGGGAGGAGTGGGCAAACGACTTTTTTTTTTGGGGGGGGGGGGCTAATTTCAAATGAATAATTGCTTCTATCCTTTCCAAAACACACCATTTAGGTTACAAAAGAAAAAAAAAATATGTTATGAGTTGGCAACTGCAAGAACTCCACGTAGAAGAATTCTATGTGCATGTGTGTGTGTGTATATATACGTTCATAGTTGCAAATATGTATATTGATAACAACAATCTCAGTCAAACTGAGACAGTTGATTTATTAAATATCGGATTCTCTGAAATGCTTCGACATTGGTGGGATAAACATCTGTCAGAAGAAGTAAGAGAAATCATTAGGAATGTTATCAAACATGATGAAGACAACATGTCTATTTTTTTTATCAAATCATAGGAAATGGTATCCTTGATGGTAAATTAAAACTTTTGAAGGCTTTATCAAGAATGACAACAAGGAACTTATCAGAAAACTCGATAGCACGACTAATAGGTCGAGTTTTGCCTTCAAAAATATCATAACCAAATAATCTAATCTTGGTTTGGAATAATTTTATTTTTTTTAGCATAAACAACAAGACCATTGTGTCTAATGACTTCGAGAAATGAATGTAAATGTTTCCAATGTTCATCAATAGACTTAGAGTAAATGAGAACATCATCAATATAAATAATGAGTAAATGAGAACATCATCAATATAAATAATGGTGAAATGAGTAAATGAATTGAAAATATCATTCATAATGCTTTGAAACTCACTAGGGGCATTCTTGAATCCAAAAGGCATAACAATCTATTCATAATAACCAAGGAGGTAGTAAAGCAATCTTATACCTATCTGACTCACTAATTTGGTTTTGCCAAAATCCTAACTTCATGTCAAACTTGGAGAAAGCTACTGAATCACTAACCCTATAAATCAAGTCTTTCTTATTGGGGATATGGTATCTAATCCACTCTAAGATCTTATTCAATGCTTTGTAATTAATAACTAGGTGATGAGTCTCTCTCTCAATGTTAGTATCCTTCTAGACATAAAAAACAGCACAAGACCAATGGGGAATCGTCATTTTTCTTGCTCATCATCATCAGAATGAGTATCCTAATCAAACTGTTTATCAATTTTTAAACAAAATATTTATTGTTTAAAAGAGTTATTTTCATATTTGATATTATTTATCTCAGTCTTGAGATCAATAGTCTCTTTTTTAATGGAAACGATTTCTCGTTGTAAATTATTAGTAGAAATTTCTTTTGGTTTTTGTTTTCAAATCCTAAATATTAGCATCAAGAGTAGAATTTTGGATTAATAAAGTTTCATTTCCTGAAGTTTTCAAAACAGACTTAGAATTTAAATTTTAACACACAATAATAAATACAGTAAACTATGGCAAAAGGCTTACTGCATTCTTCCATATCATAACTAGATGTTAGAATATTTAAAGTTAAAGTTTTAATGATATTAGGATCATTTAAAGCAAGAGTTAAATCATATAAACAATCAAAATGAAAACGACCACCAAATAGATATGATTGAATCATATCAAGTATACTAATATCAAATTTTTTGAATCTAGCATCACTCAAGAAAAGAAGTACCGAAGCATTAATGCCTTTCCTAGTGAGAGATTTAATAGTAACTTGAACAAAACCAATATGCAAAAATTTGTAACATTTTACCCGAAATTATTGAATAGATTTTCTGTTAAATAAGTAACATTTTTCATAGGATTTTGAAATAGCATAGGTTTGTTAACCAGTTTTAATATTGAACTCAATTTTGAAAACAATTTGAGTCTAAGTAGTTTTGTAAATAGGTTTAACATCAATTTTTGGAATTCTCCATTTATTGAAATCAATATTATCAGTTTCTTCAATAGAAAAGCCTTCTTCATTGATAATATCATGAGGTATAATAGATCTAGAACTAATAGATGAATTAGATCTAATAGTAAAGAGACCGGATGACTAGAGTTAACTTGAATGTAGCAGATAACTAGAGTGACAGTGCAAGAAAATAAAATTTGGACTAATAATAATAATAAGGAAAGCAGGACCAAATAACTAGAATTAATGAAAACATGACCAGATAACTTGAATCAAAAGAAAATAATAGAAATAATGATAAATGAAAGATGAATGCAAGTAGAAATTATAGTTGTTTATTCAAAATAACTTACAAAATATTATTAGAAAGGTTGGACAAGAAAAATGTAGTATCAAGAAGATATGAGAGAAGAAAGTGTTGTTGCTTCTGAAGCCAGGTTCTCCTTTTATAGATCAAGGAGGCGCATTTACAATTATTTCAATAGTAGTGAATAGTAAATACAAATACAATGAACAATAGTGAATAATAAATTTGACTTTTTTTACTATTCATTTGACAATTGGAAAGTTACTAAAAACCAAGAGTCCAATCAGAAGGAGCCTCTGTCTTTACAAGAACCAGTAGTGAGAATCAATGGGTCTTTATCAGAGGTTTTCAGCATTTTTTGTTGGCTTGTACCAACATCAATAATTTTATCATTTCTGGATGGGAGATCAATCACTGGATAGCCTTAGGATGGTTTCTAGATCATGCCCAAATATGTTATCGTGAGGATCAATATTATCAATAGAGGCTTCAGAGGATGTCTTAGACTCATCTTTAGAATTACCATTGTCGTCCTAGATGGACTTCTTCAATAAAAAAAATCAAATATTTTTTCTTGAGTCCTTGGAGAACAGACTTCTTCTTGGACTTAGAAGATTTACTTAATTTATCAGATCTAGTAGAGGAAGTAGTAGATTTAGCAATCTGTTTAGTAGAGGCAGTGGCCTGAGTAATTGGGTATTTAGGCAAGGTTAATTGTTTAACTGTAGAGAATTCCTCAATGCTTTTGAGATCTGAAACAGTTTGAGGAAAATCTCTGGCAACATTATCAATGACATCATCTGTTTGGGGATATATGTCCCACCACTTGATGCATCAATAATGAACCAATATATCTCCATTTCATTCATAACTCCATTTAAAGATTTAAGGAACTTTGTATTTCTTTTCAAAAATGGAGGAAGTATGGAAATTTCTGATTATGTCGATCCATTTTTAAAACAATAGCCAAACACTTAATGTCCTTTTAAAGTTTATCAAAAAAGACTTCAGAAATAAAGCCAAATTGATGCTACAATCTCAGGAACCAAAGAGGGAAATCAATCTTGAATTTTTTATCAAAATTAAGAAATCAAGAGTGTGTCATCTCTAGGGTTTGGAATAGCATGAATTTCTTATTGATTTAATCATAGTAACAGTAAACAATATCAGAATGAGAGAGTTTTTTTGAAGTATAGGGATAGGTTACCCATTTTTCTTCAGTAACAATATTCAAGATGTAGGCATTATGATAAATCAATTTGGTTTTATCAATCTTATCAGAAATAGGTTTAATAATAAGAGATTCTATTTGGAACAAAATAGCAGAGTAGTATTGAGGGTTTTTAGCAGGATTCTCAGGAATCTAGTAAAAACCTAGGGGAAAATAACTAGAAGCAGTTTTGAAAGGATCTGTATAGATAGACCTATTTGGTTCAACGTAAAATAGATTCTGGGCATAAAGTTTTTTAATATATTCAGTTCTTGATGCATGGTAATATTGGGTAGAGGTAATAGCCTTAGCATAAGAATTATAAAGTGTGCTAAAAGCATATAAAAATGAAGCAGGTTTAATAGTAGGAATACTAACAAGAGTAGTAAACCTATTAGCAATATCTAATGGAACAACAAGCTCATTTTTAATAAGTTTAATATCAGGAATTGGGGGAAGAGTGACAATCTTCTTCCTATTGTCTTTTTTCTCACTCATGGTTGTTGCAAGAGTTCACGAGTAAGAAAATCAAGAATAGAATTTTGAGATCCTTTAATATTCAATATCAAAATCAAATACACTTAAAATAGGTTGTCATCTAGCAAAAATGTGTTTAGAACCAATGTTTTCAACACCTTTTTCTAAAACATATTTAGCACTTTTACAATCAATACGTAATAAGATTTTTTTATTTAATAAGTCACTTTGCAGCTTTGAAATACATAGTACTATAGATAAAATTTATTTCTTAATAGTACTATAATTAATTTGTTCAATATTCTAAACTCTAGAATAGAAGCAAACAATTTGTTCATACGAGCCTGGTGAAATAATCTGTTTTAGAATGCCAAATTTTTTGAAAGAAATAGTAGTAGAAATTCCAAGACAAGGTAGAGTTTTAACATGTATCTTGATTGGCTTAATAAGAGTCGTATGAATTTCAGTTCAAGGAGGGTTGGAATTTAGTCGCTCAAAGAGTGGGCGACATTGTTTTTTCATGTCCTTGTAGAATTCAGCAGTTGGTTGAGAGAACTGAGGAATCTTTGCAACTGAGTTTTATCAAAAATGACATAAAGGAACTTATCATCAAATTCAATAGCACGACTGATTGGTCGATTTTTGCCTTCAGAAATATCATAACCAATGAATCTAATATTGGTTTGGAATAATTTTTTTTTTTTTAGCATAAACAACAAGACCATTGCGTCTGATGATGTCGAGAAACGAATGTAAATGCTTCCAATGTTCATCAATAGGTTTAGAGTAAATGAGAACATCATCAATATAAACAATGGTAAAATGAGTGAATGAATTGGAACTATCATTTATAATGTTTTGAAACACACTAGGGTAGTAAAAACAGTCTTATATCTATTTGACTCACTGACCTGGATTTGTTAAAATTTTGACTTTATGTCAAACTTGGAGAATACTACTAAATCACTAAGCCTATGAATCAAGTCATTCTTATTGGGGATAGGGTATTTAATCTACTCTAAGACTTTATTCAATGGTTTGAAATTAATAACTAGGCAATGTGTTTCTCTCTCAATCTCAGCATTTTTCTAGATATAAAAAGCAGCAGAAGACCAATGAGACCTACTATGCTTAATAATCTTATTGGCAAGCAGATCTTAAATATTTATTTTACAAATTTCTAAAGTTTCTCAAAAAAATCTTTAATATAAGGTAAAGTAATAACATGCTTCTTTCTATGCCAAAATGTATTTGGAAAATCAAAACAAACATCATCAACCAGTCTTCTATTGAAATCACTAATTTTTTACTATAACAATTTACCATATAATTGTTTAGAAATTATTTTTAATTTTGATTTTCTGTTATAGCAAATTCAAATGTTTTATTTTAATAGAAACCAAAGATTTCAAATAATCATTTGCATCAATATCAAATTTTGAAGCAAATTTAAACTTTACTTTCTAACCAAAATAGATAGTAATGATACCATCCTTTTCTAAAAGGAATGGATGTAAAGAAGAAATAAAATGAATTCCTAATATGGTTTTATCAATCATATTTTTAACAAGCGTAGAAGGGATTTTGAAACAAACACTTTCTTCTCTCATCTCTTAATGATACCACTTGTTTCTTGTCCAACCTTCCTGATAATATTTTGTAAGTTATTTTGAATAAACGACTATAATATCTACTTGCATTCATCTTTCATTTATCATTATTTCCATTAGATTCCAGTTATCTGGTCATGCTTTTATTAATTTCAGTTATCTACTCCTTCATGGAAAATAATAATTGTCTCTAAAGGGGGTGACTAGATCTTACCACTGTTTCTCATTTTTATTTGACAAAATTTATTTTAACAACATTCAAACTATTTTTTGAAACATAATAATTTTCAAAGAAGTCAAAGAATAATATAAGCTTTTGTAAGGCATACATTTTGTCTTTCTATTTTCATTTAACACATAATTTTTTTAATCAGAAAAAGTAGTATGATAGGATTTTTTTTTTTTTTTTATCATGATTTTTAATAGAAGTATATTCATTATATAAAGCAATCAAATCCATTTTAAAGAGGGAAACTAGTCTTGAATTTCTTGTCAAAATGAAAAAACCAAGAGTGTGTCATCTCTGAGGTTTGGAGTAACATGAATTTGACCCAAGTATAAATGTAATCATAGTATCAAGAAATAATGCCAGAATGAAAGAGTTTTTTTTAAGTATAAGGATGAGTTCCTCATTTTCCTTCGGTAACAATATTCAAGATGTAGACACCATAATAGATTAATTTGGTTTTATAAATCTTATCATAAATGAGTTTATATTATATATATATATATATATAATATCTCAAGAACCTATAACTCATGTAGGTGATTTTGAGTCGGAAAATCTATTTATTATCATCTCAATAACTCCTGATGTGATATTAAATAGTAGACTCATAAATGAAATATGATAAATAATTTTTAATCATTTAATATTATATTATAAAATGATAAGGAGATAATTTTAAAAGGGACAATGAGTAGCCATACATAAAAGGACCAACCAAATAAATTCACTTCCTAAAAAATAAAATAAAAAGAAGAGATTAGGAAAATGGGAAGTTTTAGGGCTGAGAAGTGATGAGCAAGGTCTGGGCTGGCCCGCTTGGATAGGAAGACTATTAGATCCCGAGACTGTCCACGGGTCACGCGACCCAAAACTAGTAGGCTACGTTTGCAAGACAATTCGAGAAAATCGAGTGGGGAACCTCGGTAGGTGTTAGTGGAGAAGTTGCAGAATGGCCGGAAATGGACGAAAAGCACTGGTATTGTCGTTGTTTTTGTTACTTTCACTGTCACTGTCATCGATCTCCGTTGCGTACAGGCCCGGAGACATCGTTCCCATGAACAAGATGGGTCAATACCACTCTGTAAGTACTCTTAGCCCCCCACCCCATCAATACATCCTTATGATCATATATATGTTATATATGGTTTTTTTATCCAATTTAATGCTCAATGCATCCACGTATTTCTGATTTCAGTCGAGGACCGTGTGGCAAGATGTGATTGGTCGACATTGCCCAACCTTCGCTGTTAATCGTGAGGTACCGTTCGAATTTTTTTCATTTAGGGTTTCCTATTTTATTGTTGGACTCATAATTCGGTATTTTGAAATGTTACGTTGTCTTGTATGCTGCGTAGGTTTTGATTCCGTTACAGAAGCCGGTTGGTTACACTGGAGCTGATCCGTACAAAATGTGAGAAAATTAATAGGCTTTCTGGGTTTTTATTTTTTGGTTTTTGTTATTCTTAACCGATGCGGGAATTTACGTTCATAAAAGTATAATTTCGCGTGCAGATCATTTCAAGTTGGAAGAGAAAAGTTTCTGATTCCATGGCTTCTTGTGGTAAATCGTAAGAGTTCTGAGGTTCCTATGATCGATGTGCATCTGGTGAGAATTTACTCTAGTTAAATCAGCACTTTTTTACTATGACGTCTTTTTGAGCATCTTATAGATGGTGACTGTTTAAGAAGCTGTAATGGAAATAAGATCAAGATCCTCTAGATTTTTCATGACAACTTTACGGTAGAATTGTTTTTTGTTTTTATCGATAACTTTAAGGTAGAATTCTGAGACATCACTAATCAAAATTTAATAAAATAGATCAGGTTTTTCCATTCTAGCTATTTACTGGTTTAGAGAATATTTCATTGTACCTCAAGAAGTTGTATGCTGATATAGAAGAATTTAAACCGTTTTATAAAACTTAATGTTTAGGATTTGTACGAACTCTAACAAATTCCTGCTACTTATCAACTTGTATCTAATGCAGAGGTACTCAGGAAGCGATTTGCATGGCATCACGGCCAAAGTTGTGGATATGCCTCACCATTGTATGGATTTAGGCATAGTTACTTATCATGAGATTTCGTTATATATTACTTATAAAAACAAATGAGATGTCCCTAGTTATTGTGTCTTCCTCTATTTAAGTTTGCTAACTAACAAAAACTCGTGAAAAAATTTTTATTTCTCATTTATGATTGAATCCTAATAATTTTGATTGTTTCTATTAAAAATGTGCATATAATTAGTTGTTTCTCAAAGTGTTGTGTTCTATAGCCTGACTATCTTTTTTGATTATGTCTTTATGATTTCTGAGGTTGAATAAGTCTGGTGGGCCAGTGGTGGCTATTGTCTTATAAATAAGTCAGTGCTTTGAAAATAACAAGACGTTATTGTTGGTTTTTTTTATAGAGCTTGGTACCCAATACAAGCTTTGGGTGAATATTTTTTACTTGGCATTATGATTCACTATTCTGCTGTGCCTTTAGGGCCCAGGTTAAGTCAAAAACTACCTAGACTGAAAAAGAGAGCAGTTTTTGGACATCTTTCTGCTAATAATTTTGAATGTTTCTTATTTAAATTTCAAAGTACACTTTGATTTGTTATATCTTGCTGAAAGTTGTCTTGTACCTTTTGATTTGCCTTAGAATTATGTTGGGATGAAATTCTAGTGACCCTGTCTTCAAGATGACCATTTTTATGTTGAATAATTTTGTATGAGTACTCCCAAATGTGATCCATGAAACATTGTCTGGTACTATTTTGGATCACTGTCTCCCATGTTTGTTATTGCCCTTTTCTATTCTTTTATGCTTTAATGGGTAAGAGAGAATCTCGAACTTATAACATTTAGGTCAAGTCTTAAGAATTAGCAAAGGATATGCATCATATGAGGTAGAAGAAATGCTGCCAAAAGATTGATTTTCAAATACTTAATTGTGTACTGTAGCGTCCTCAAACTTGTGAATTCTAATATAAAATTATCCTGCCTGACGCAAGAATATCATGCTGTGTTTGAGTACATCCTAAGGGTTCATTTTGCTCATCTTTGTGGAGTTTAATATTGGGTTTAAATATCTGTGTCTTTAACAGATGTTGAAACCCATCCACACATTCCTAAACAGTTCTGGGATCCTCAACATTGGCCAAAGCATGTGCTTGTTAGATACACATGGTTAGTATACCAACATTACATGTATTACCGTTTTATTTATTGGTCACTAGGTTTGCGATGTTTTTGGCTCTTGTGCCATTAAACTTGGAATTGTTTGCTTTCCTCAGTTTCTCTGGACTTAAGTTGAGCATTTGGGTAAAATGTACCATATATTATTTCTTGTGTTTAGTGGATCTTTCCAATGAGTTGGTATTGGTCATGAATCCCCGCCAATTGTGGGAGAACTGAGCTGAATCACTCATGGCATTTTCTTTTGGCGAGTTGTTCTGTTTTTTCTTTTCTTTTCTTTTTGGTAGTGGTGAATTACTCAAATCAGCGTAAATGCTGTTTTTGAAAATGTTAGTGTATAAAGTGCTGCTATCTGAAAGAAAAAATTGTTGGATAAGATCTTAGTAATCTTGGTCGAATCTGCTTTAGCCAGTGTTACTTATATATGAGTGTTATATTTAAAAATTTTGAGACTTTGTATTTGCCATATTCACAAATTATTGGAGCTGTGCAATATGTTTCAAGGCTTGGTCAAATTGTATTTTCTTCTTTTCTGAAACAAAAGGGCATATAATTGCTTGTTCACGATTGAAGCCAGTGTATGATGAAGATCTTGGCCGATTGTAATAGACTTTATTCCTTTGGTTGATTGCAATAGACTTTAATGGCATGAACGTACATGATTTCCTTGTATCTTTAGAAACTCATGTATAGGTGTTGCTCTTGTATATATTCCGTGTACTTGGCTATGCCTATTTTTAATAAAGCTCTTATTTACTGAAAAAAAAAAAAAAATGATGAACATCTTGGAAGTCTAGCTGTCAGTTTCCTGCAGATTATAAAAGGTTTCTCTTAAGTCTTTATTCTGACATATTACAGGAAGGAGGAATCAGATATAGATGTTACTTCTGGATTCTATGCTTTGCTTGGGTCAGGTAAAATTTATTTTGAATTAGGAACTAGATCAGTTGTTTAGAGTGTGCGATGCATTGCTACTAATATGTTTTTCTTTTTCTATACACTGGTTATTTGATATGATTAGATGTTTTTGGTGGTCTACAAGCTTGCCTCTCCAGATTCTATTTGATATGATTAGATGTTTTTGGTGGTCTACAAGCTTGTCTTTCCAGATTCTTTAGTATACAAGCCTGCATGCGATCAAACCCTAAAATAAATGCCAGTATATATGATTTCTGGTTGAGGGATTTAACTCAATTAGAAATTTGGACCAACTTTCAAACAGCACAATCTTCATGAGTTGGCAAGTTGTAAAAATGTATGCACTTTATTCTCAGAATTGCTAATAAAAATCCAAATGCATAAACCAGGGCTTGTGCTGTCGTTTATTCTGTCAATCTACATCTTGCAATCATCACGGGACAAACTAGCAAGGTATTCCTTTTGCTCTACTTACCATGGCAAACCTTAAGTCACTCACCTATTTATCAAATATGAACATAAGGACTTAAATTTGGGCTATCCTATAAAGACGTTGTATTAGCATTGTAGTGTCAATGTGATTATTGTTATTTTCAGTCTTCTTAAGAATGGGATTTTCTATTCTTTCCAGGTTTGTAAGGGAAACTGTTGCAGAAAGCAGCATACCCGGAGGAGAAGTGGCAAAGGTTGAATAATGCAAACCCTAAAAGTGCCGATGCAGCATCCATAAGTTCAAATTAATCATCTTAAAGAAGTAAAGAGGGATTTATTGAGGAAGATATAGCCAGCAAGCACAAGTACACTTATTTCCATGCATAGTATATCTTTCTCCTCGAGGATCAATCTAATCCATCAAAGCTGGTGAGCGAAATTGAAGTCCCCCAATGGTTGGTAAGTAGTTACAAATTAAGCAGTGAGATTAACTTTTTGTACAACTAATTTTAAACTGGCCTAGGTGATTGTATTCGCTTCGTACTCTTTTCACAGATCTCAAGTCAAGGGTTTTTTAAAAGCACGCAGCAGTTGCTTTTGTTTTTTTTTAGATTTCAATCTGAGTATGATAGTTTATGTCGAGGGGTGATCAAAGTAATTTTAGAAGGCAGAGAACATATTTCCTCGAGAGTCTCTCATTTTAATTTAATTATCCTATTTCCATGCTAATTACTCCTTACAATTGAATTTTCCCTCTCAAACAATGACAGAATCAATATATGTAAATTAGCGCTTGTTCTCTGACATTGTCGTGATCAGCCAGGAAAAAGGAAAAATGGTCAAGCATAGGAGAGGGAAAACGAAAAGAACAAAATTGAAACTTCCCAACAACGACAGAATAAACTACGTACAGAATCAAGTACCTTCCATTATCTCATACACAAATTGAAATCAAATAACGTACGCTACTTCTCTGAACTGGAATTCGATTATAAGTTACATATATGTATATATATATATATAGGACCCCTGTCGAGACCCCCAAATAATTAACAACTGAATTAATCTGTTTTAAATATAATACAAATAATTGTATCTGTATCTTCTCCTTAGTTTAAAAAACTTTTGGAAAAAGCGATAAGTTTATACAAATAAAAGAACAAAATTAATCAATGCTAGCTAAGAATCGAAACTAACATTAATTAAATCATGAAAGGATCTTGAAAATCCAGAAGAAACAAAAGAAATCAAAAACCCAAATTTACAAATCGACATGCAGGACTTGGATGAGTGGAGGCCTTGGCCATGCTCAGAAACCGATCGAACACGTCGGTACCGCATGAAAGCAGGATTGGCCCGTCGATGTTAATATCAAGATCAATAGTTAGTGACTGGAACATCATTTTTTGGCCTGAAAGATGGAAGCGACAGGCATTTCAATGGAACCTCATACCTCCTCTTCTCTTTGCCCACGTACAACATTACGTGACCTTTCCGAACTTTAACGTTTTTTGCTTTCCGATCAACATCATCAGCCTCATCTTTTGCCAAGTACTCTTTGCAAGGACTACTCTTAATTGGGACGCTGACGGCTTCGATCAACGTACTTGAAGTGGGATTAGAATTCATTTTCCCACGTTATATATATAGTACTATCATTAACAGAAATACAATGATTATCCGATTTCACTGCAAGTTGGCAAAAAACAAAATTAATTTTTTTAAATAAAAAATAATCATATTATTTCACACGGTCTCTATCATTAGGGTTGTGCATCCAAATCCGATTTTTTTCCAATCCAGTCCGAAATTTGGAAATAATTGCTCGGATTGGACACGCCTGAATCTAGTTATTTAACCAATTATTCATTACCGGGAGTTTTTAAGTTTCAAAATGATGTCGCTTTTGTACATACAAAATGACATGTACATGCAAAACAATGTCGTTTTGTATGTACAAAAACTAGAGTTAAAAAAAGGTTTGAGTTAAAAATGGATACCAATTACAATCCGGGTATCCGGTTGTAAAACTATATACTTATCCAAGTTGTAATTAACCAGTTTTATCCAACCGGATATCCATCCGGTTATAAAAATCTGAGTACGTATTCTTGGATCCCTATCCGTATGCACAACCCTATCTATCATGATGACATGAGTAGCTAGAAACCTAATTTAGTTGCAACATCTCGTGTGTGTATATGTTTATGTGTATATATCTCTTATACCATAAAAGCCGCTATCGACATATGAACAGGAATGAATGGTATTTTTGTTTTGACACTTTTTGTTTTGTTGATGCCCCTATGTGATCGACTCTTATTATAGTTGTGCCCTTGAGTCTTATGTTCTTTGTTTGGTCCCTACCATGTGTTGCCTGACCAAGTTGTCTTATCTCTTACGTTTACGCCCTCTGTGACCGAGTCATGTTTTGTTCTTTTTTTGTACCTATAGTGTAGTCTCATCCTTGCTTGACCGAATATGAATCTGTTTTTTTTATGTTCCTCCTTTGCTTCCATTTTTTATTTGGTTGTTTGGGTGCCGAATTGTGTTCTTGTTCGTTGGTTTCCATGCATCTGGTTGGTTCTATAGTTTCGTTGTGTGACGTTGTCAATTGAGTGGATGTTTTGGCCGGTTGATGGGAGGGGTGGAGGACAAAGTCCTCTGTCGTGGCTCTTTAGCATCGATCACAGAGATTTTAGAATGGGGTGCCAAGAAAACATTTCTCTCGTTCACAGTGTTTCTCAGTTGTTCTTCTTTGTTCTAGTTGCTGGTACACACTTTCGTTCTTTTTTCTTAATTTCTGATTCTATTTACTTCGGAGAGCCTATGTTAGATAATTAATTTCCATTTTTTGATGTTGTTTGATTTTCATTTTTGAATTTTCACAATTGGGTTGGATTGGGTCCCGCATATTTCTGGCCTCGGATTTTCATTTTAGATTTTAGTTTAAAATAGATTATTTCTGTTGTGCTCCTTTATTTCTATTGTTGTTGGTGGTGGTGGTGGTGGTGGTGTCGTTTATTTTGTGGTGATCATTTGTTTAGCGAAAAATATAAAAATTGGAGTTGTTTTTATTTTTAGAATCGGTATGTTAGGATGGGGCAAGTAATTTGGGTATTGGTTACAAGATGTTAGAATTTAATGTTGTTTGATATCTCACAGAGATGGGGAATTTCTCTCGACCTTAGAGAGAGAGAGAGAGAGAGAGAGAGAGAGAGAGAGAGAGAGGGACAGATGGAGAGACAGAAGGCTTATTGTGAAAGATCAAATTCTTTTCGATTGATTGTGTTCTCGTTCAATCTGATCTAATGATCTTATTTATTTTTATTTTTATTCAGTGCTAGTGTTTTCATTTTTTTGTTTTTATTTTTGAAAATGGAAGATTATTGTGGTTTACAGTGATGGCCATTTATTTTTCTTAAATTCTTATTTGAATTTCTTTGTTTCATATATATGAAGAAGGAAAGCCAAGCTTAATGGGCAAGCGTGTGTAAGTTTGAGGAGTGATTAGGGGGTTTTTGGTCATTGGGTAGTGTTGGACTTGATAAATATGGTTGTAGTGGAGGTTCTAAAGTCATGGGACCCCATGGTAACATATATTATACTTATCATGATATTTACGATGAGACATTAATGGTGGTGGCCAGTGTGTGAATATGATAACCAGTGTGTGATATTATACTTATCGTGATATCATACTTATCATATTCCAACTAAACCCATAGGTTTAGTTTGAATATGATAACCAGTGTGTGAAGATTACACTTTTGAGTGTAGATCAATACCCAACATTGGTTGCTTTTTAAGTATTTCTTGCCACAAAGAATTTCCTAAGCCAGCACTCAGACGAGTTTTTCTTTGAGTTTTAAGCCAACAACAAAAGCTGAGTACCTTGCACTCGGCTTTGTATTTCTTGACAAAAACTGAGTTCCTTGCACTTATCAAGAAATGCCGAGTCTTGTTAGGAACTCCCAGGCCAACAAAACTCAATTTTAAAAAAACAAAAACGAAAAGAATCGATTTTTGCTGTAGTGATTGGAAATTCCTAAGCCATCTAAGCACTCATCTAATTACCCAGCATGTTTTAGTATTTCTTGCATAAAGGATGCCCAGCATTGCTTTCTACAACTCGTTCCTTTCGTTTTGTTTGAAGGAACTTTTTTTTGAGCAAGTAGTTTAAAGGAAATTGACGTGTTCTCTTTAGAAATCTTTTCATAAAGAGAGAGCATAATTCCATTTGCGAGTGTTTAGATGAGTGCTTAGATATATACCAATCAATGCTGAAGGTAACAAACAAAAGACCCAATTTCAACACGGAGGCCAAGAAGTATATACATGATAGTATGATTAGTTTATTTCTTTCCCAATGATTGAGTTGCCTCCCCGCGAAAGAAACTTGCCCAAAATCTCTACTTAGTGGGAAAATTAGTACATTGAGAGAGGATTAAATCCTAGAAAATTATGATATTAACTATAACAGCAATGACAATAACACTAACTGGTTGCATCTCTCTCTCTCTCTCTCTCTCTCTCTCTCTCTCTCTCTCTCTCTCTCTCTCTCTCTCTCTCTCCTCACATGACCATGGAGATTTCTTTAGGCCCTCCTAACCTTCAGCATATGCTTCCTCCCTCTGCTGCTCTTTCTACTGCAGTCCCAGCAACCTTTTCCATTCCCAACCTCACATGTACAATGTATTTACCATGGAATTGAAGGTGATGCTAGCTTGTACGCCCCTCTATATATCTGCAATACCACTCAAGTTTGATGGCATCGGTATGATAAATTCCAATAGGAAAATTTGTACAGTGGCCAACTCTGATAGTGATGGATTTTCTTCTTGTTCAATCAAGTAAACTAACAATGATTTGAACCCTTTCATAAGGCAAAATCCTTTGGCCACCTAGAAAATTACGTTTTCATTCTTACAGGTTCGATATCTTTATATGCTCTAATACCACTAACAATGATTTGTGTCACCGTCCTAAATAGATAGTAGTACTACTAGTCTACTGCTTCAACATACATGGATAATCTTAATTTGTGGCATTCTCTTGATGAGAATTTTACGTACCGGCCCAGTACGAGTACTCTAAGATCGACGTTGAAAATGCAAGTTACTTCTTTTTTCAGTGCACGCGTCACTTTTTATCTAGTCCATTCTAGAATAGCGATCTCTAGCTGCTAGGGAGTAATATACCCACTCCTCGCATGAACAGTACTAATTAATTTCACTGAGTAATATATGTCGCTACAAGAAAAATAGTATTTTACGACCAATTTATAGTAACGAAAAGACTATTAAGAATCAATTTTAGTTGTTAATAATCTTTTCGTTACTATAAATTAGTCATAAAATGTCATTTTTTTTTAGTGTATTTACATTTGGAGTCTGCGTCTCTTACAAGGTTTTCGAAATTATAAAGACGGTCCTTTAATTGGTTTATGGAAAAGCCACTGGAACTAATTAATATTGGCATCAAGCTAGCTAAGCCCCAAATCCTCACCGTTTTTGTCGTACGTACGTAAAGAGTTAACTTGGAAAGTTTTTAGTCGCGTGCATGTTCAACGCTGTTTTTTTGTGACAAATGTTGTTCGCCGCGCGTCGTACGTAGTTTTGTTGAAAAAACTATATTCATATTGCATGCGACAAAAACCAAAATTTGTGATAAAAATTTATGCTTGACCAATTATATATATATATATATATATATATATATACACATACATATATATGTATATTCAGCAAGAAGAAGATCAACGAAATGAAGCCTAGTTAATTTAAACGATCTGATCAGTACTAGTCATGATGTACGTACGTATTTGTCTTCCAAAATGTTTAAACTTTCATGCGCTAAATCAATATACATGAGGAAGGGGTACTTTTGGCCCCCCAAAAATTAGGCAAATCACGTTTCCTTGCTAGACGTTATATATGTTTGAGTGGGTATAGATCAAGATCATGCATGTAATTAATTTGGCTTAGAAGCTTGGCTCGTGATGATCAGAATTTCGACTCATGATCGTGGAAAGCTAATCAATTTGTACATATATAGCTTGATTTGTTCATCAAGACAAACTAATATAACAAAGCTAGCTAGTTGTTTTGAAATTACTCGTTGAAGTCCATGAGATCTGTTAATTAAATTGCCAACGCACTACAACAAATACTGGCTTTTTCTGTGAAGCACTTTCGTGACTAAAACCAGATGTTATGTGGGAACAACATTTTTGTCACCATTTTTTCTGGTGACATGTTGGTGGCATATAATTCATGGATAATACTACTTTATCCACCAATACAATTAGTTGGTGGGAAAAATCCATTTTAGTCACCGTATCAGGTGGTGTCAAAAATCTCAGCCCTCCGTGGCAAACTCGATGAACAACTTAGCAGAAATGCTAAAAGATACCTCATTTGTCACCACACTAATAGTCCGCAATATTTATTAGCCATTAGCCATCTGGTGGCAGGGTTAGTCGTATAAAGTCATTACCCACTCTAAGTGTCGTGACTTCATAATTTTTGGGATGACCGGATCTGGTTAGTTATTTAATTTTATCAACCTCAATACTTGTCGTAATAAGTTATACGCCACCGGATGTCATGGTTGGAACTAAGTATTAGAGATGATCCAATGTTGTTGCAAAATTTATTAGGCAGTTGTCGTAGATGTGACAAAAATTGGTTTTACCTTTATACCGTCTGGTGGCAATTTGTATAATATCCATGGGAACTAATTCCCACAAATAGTTCTCGTCTTGTGACAATACACGTTTTGCCATCATTTTTGTTGGTGACACCGTGGTGGCATATAATCGATGGGTATAGATATAAATTGCCACCAGAAGGATTTTTTTGTGGGGAAATCGAAATTTGCGACCACAACTTCACGCGGCATTATCATGGTACCTCAACACATATAAACAAGTTTAGCTACCAGAAGTCGATGTGAGAAATCGAAGATATAGCATGATTCTGTTTGGTGGCCATTACTTAAAATATCCTGATTTCCAATCCGATTTCTCACCATCATTGACGTGGTGGGAAGATGCATTTTACCCACAGAACATGGCCATTTTATTTACGGGAAATCTACGTTTGCCACCATGCATGTACTGCATTAAACTAAATTGTAATGCAATCCCCTCCGGTTTCCTCACCAACGCTACTAGTTTTCATGAGGCGTACTATACAACAATTGTCTCCCGCCAATGACATCCGGTGAAAACGATTATATAATCCTTGGACACTCAATGATTCAGCATTATATATATAATGCATCTTCCAACACACTATATCAAAAATAATAGTTAAAGGCCATGAACCGTATATATGTTTGCAAATCAAATACCCTTACATAAAGACATGATGAAACACATATTCGCAAATTCTTCAGCATCAATGATAACCAAGAGGTCCATATATGACAGTTTACTAAAAAAATAAAAGGGCTTCTTGCTGAAGATCTCTGTTTGACAGGTGTTTGATTCCAGTCCCTGATTCCACACAGCATGTTGGTAAATGATGACCTGATAATTAGACAATAAAAACTATGTCAGCAAATAACAGAATTCTTGACCTTGGTATGAATTTCATTAAATGGTAGCTTGCTTCTATACTAATTGGTACCAGCAATCTTGTACATAATTAATTAGACCAAGAGCATATTGTCTATTATACATTTTAAAATAAATATCTATACGTTGGTAGGCTTGGAAGGAAAATGCCATCATGTTGTATTTCTGTATTCACATGGAATTATTACTATATACCTAACTTTCTGTAGTCCATGCTATTGCAAATCGTGTAGGAGGTTGGCTGCTGTGTTTATAGTGTTTGCTATAGTTGAATTACAATCTAAAGCCTTTAGATTGTAATTCGTGAACCAATTCCCAAAAGGAGGAGCCCAATCAAAATCTGCCACATCCAATATGCATCCAATAAAAACCCTCAGAGAGCTCTATACTAGGACTTACCATCTACCATACCAATTATATTTGGGGCTAGTATAAACACTCATACTACCGGGGAACCCAATATTTTTTTCCTATCATTGACCCACTGTCCAATTGGGCCTTTATATCTAATTATTTACATGTATCAATACTTATGACTGCTGATTATCCAATCGTTATTAACTATCGTTACCACATCTAAAGCATGGATACTATATTTGTGTTACACAACTATTTCCTAAAAAGGTTAGACACATTTAGGAAGCACTAAGCAGAACATATAGCTGTGATATATTCCAAGTACATACTCAGACGAGTGTCCTGACCTAAGTGCATTAGAGTTAGAGAGCCCCGGTTTCTTACTTAACATATAAAATAACATGTGAAGTTCCTTATCTTCTAACTAGTCTTAGTGTGAATTCCTACAATGAACCTTAACAAATACCCTCTGTTTAGTTTATTAAAACCTGAATCAGAGGTTTAGGCAATTGAGGGTGTGTGTGAGTATGCATATTGACTTGTGGATATTAATCTGGTAGTTTTGTTGCAAATTTAGATTTTTTCACTACTTTTATTTATTGAACTTACTATTGAAGAAATACATCCCTAGAAAGTACCTATTTCCCTGGTAAGCTGCTTTATCATGAAATCGTGTTCACTGCAACCAACATCCTCCATCCATGTGCACTGATTTCAGTCTTCTCATTCTGCTAACCTGTATTTTTCAAATGAGTTTAATCAGCATTTATGATTAAGTATTTGCATACTTACACACATAATCCGAAACTAAACATCATCCATCATAACTCGAATCTATTTCAATACTTACCCTCCATTCTCTTGGTAACAACCCATCAAAAAAATAGGCCATCATTTTACTTTTCCTGCTGCAGTCATTAACTCATATCTACCCTAACTAGAGTTGCATACGTTACCAAAATAAAAAAAAAGTAATGACATAAGTCCATGGCCAACACATATCTACAAGCTAAGTCATTTAGATACATTCCACCCAAAAATGGCCATGTCAAACTGGCCCTCCACAAAAATCAAAATTCCCAAATGTTAGCCATCCACCAAAAAAGTTCTCAATGTCACTTAGAAAACTAATCATCTCTCTAAGTCTCTCTATGAGCCTCACTACCATCGGGTAAGTCTGTGTTCCGATAGCTCATTAAGAGCTTCTCATGCTCTGAGAAATTCCTTCTCAACTCTGCAATATCACCCAGCATGGAGTCTAGTTTTGCCTTGTACATTTCTGCCTCAATCTTGTTCCGTGTATTCTCCTCCGACAGACGAATATATGCCCTACTATTCTTCATTGAAGGAGATGGGTCTGGAATCACCATGTGACCCCTCCCTACTGCATATCCAGGCCTGTTTCCCAATACCTCTTTGAACACACTCTTAGCTGCCTCTTCAATATCCTCCTCAAATTCCTTTTCAGCTAACCTTTCCATCATAAGATTCTAGAAAATTCACAAGGGGAAAATGACTGCCCAGGTTAAACACCCACACCAAACCATTTAAAAATAAACTGAAATTAGGAACTCTCTTACATAATTATATTCAGTGGCTGCATTGATCCATTTACCCTTCCGGGTTGACCAATGTGTTTGCCTATAGAAGGCAACTATGTTCAGTGTTGCCTCTCGTTGAAACACACAATTGAGCTCAAAAGTTAGATACATATTTGACTCATTAACTGATTATTTTATACCCCTTGCTTAATTACAAACCTTCTCCTCTAAAATGCGTATAAAGGATTTGCGGCCACCAGTATGCTTGACCTTCAATTTAGATCTATTTGAGCTGTTTCGCATGGACTTCTCCTGCATGAGAAACAATTAAGGCTTAGTATTTAATTTATAAATACTACCTTACTCAAATTCAAATATTAGGCAAACACCATTAGGGTTCAAACCTAATGGTCAACAGGATATATGTAAGATCATTCATCTGACTAAGAGTCATTTTAAGGACAATAAATGCATCTCTATAAATTCCCAAACTGGTCTACCTTGAATACTGCACTTGCCCAGTATTCACATAGCTTTTCCCATACGTTCTTCTCCACCTTGTCCGTCCCACCACGTAGGGCCTCTTGATGTGATGCATATTTTAAATAAATTTTATGTAGTACATAATGATAAGTATTGTACTTATCTGCCAAATGGTTGGAAACCATCTCACGATGGTTGTCTCTACTCCAGTCAAGAACAAAATCAGCATGCGAGATATACAAAAATAGACTTGCGTTATATATAGAACTCTACACAGTGTATTTACGCCAACCCTTCTAAATATACCAGCTTTTTAAGTTTGTTATCACTAGGTAAAAAGGCCTACCCTAACATGGTCTATCAGCTCTATCTTCTCGTCTTCAGGTACACGACTCCAACTAGCATGCCTCATGTCGGCATGTACTTTAATTATCTCCGTTAGTCGTCCAGTGAATAAGCATGCATTCTCACATAATGGCCCCTGATGACCATGTTGTATAACCAGAGGTATCTTACCCACTTTCCTCATTCTTTCAAATAGCGTGCCCTTTGCTGGCCCTCTACCTCTTTTCTTAGTAGGTGGTTTCTACATGAAGACATCAATTTGAGTGTAAATTCAATCAAAAAAAAAAATATGAACTCAATTATTGCTGCCCAAGTGCACACTAACAACCTTGTATCTACACATGCTGATTGTAGTATCCAATACGTTATTCTGCTCAAGCACATAACATAGATATTTGTGTGCCTTACCTGTGTTAGGGACAACAACCTCTTCAACTTCTGGAGCAACCAATGCCCCTTCTATCCCCGCCCCTCCTACATCCTCAGTTGAATCATCTGGTAACGGCTCGTCCCGCAACATGGTTCTTGGATCTGGTGCCTCTGGTTCTCGCTCTTGGCTGCGGCATATCTCAGCCCTTCCATGTCTGACTCGCCCCCCCCCCCCCCCCCGGCGAAACTTTATTGATCTCCTCATCTTTGGCTGTGTTGGTGGCTGGGAATTCCTACTGCTTCTTCTACCCGCAAACAGGAAATTATATCATTGGAATGTGAAACAAAATTGACCTTATTTTTACCTCTCTCAAGCATGTTCCTGGTAGAGCCAGGTTGACAAAAATCAATACTGGTGACATTATAATTTACACCTATGTGATTTCTGGCCAGATAAATCACATCAGAACCTTGGACCTTATTGTCCTATTTTTAACCCCATCACGTAGGGCTTTCCCTAATTCAAACTAGCCAATATCAAAAATCTAGCAAATAAATATCCCATGGATTTAAAATAACACATCTTAGGGAGTTTGCCGTTAGACTTAGCATTATGTTACCTTGAAATACTTTAGGCCGATGAACCAGTTCACTACCCCTGAAAAGATTCAAACAATGCATACTAACTGCTGTCCAAATTAACGGATTTCACAACCATTTCCTAAGGGTGTTTATCTCTAACCAAACATATATATGTTCTTTACCAATGGCAGAGGGAGGAGTTCATAACAAACATTTAACAGACTGTTTTGAGTGAGTACAACATATGTAACTTAAACAGTCATTTTTCAGTATACAATTCAAAAAATTATATGATAACAAGACACAGTCCAAATTTAACTTCATGATGTTACAATCTCATCCAGCATGCACATTTCTACACCTAATTTGAAAACCTCCACTTAGATATACAAAAATTTGGATCTTGGTTAAGGCTGCCTAAACCAAGCGCCTTAACCAAGCGTTTGTGTTCTTGTGTGAAAAACCCATCAGGTTGTATTAGACCTACCCATTAATGCAGCATATATTCACCCTCTAGATTGGTGCCTCAGACTGCTTAAGATGCTTGGTTATCAGGGGGAGAATCACATAACACACGATGGAAATAGACGTGGTGTACCTACTTGTCGCTCTGGGTTGGTCAGCAGAGGTGAAGAGTAGATGAAGCAAACCTTTGATCATCCGTGAGTGGTTTCAAAAAGAAGAGGAAACCAGTGTTCTTCGAAAATAACCTTACATCTTCTATATTTCATGCCAAAAGATGAAGCAGACCTTTCAGCTCCTTCAAAGGAAATACGAATGGACCTATCTGTGCATGGGAGTGAACTGAGGCTGCTTGTACGCGTAGTTTAACCCCAATAGTCACCAGAGGTCTTCTCATATCTACCACAGATCCAGCTGTCAACTTCTTCAGTACAACTCTGCACATTAATGGTGTTGTGGCCCCCACCAGAGGTGCCACTTCCCAGCCTAAATCAGCACAAGCTTTTTTCAAAATACCCCCCTTTATTAAAAACTTCTCCCACCTCCATTTTACCCATTTTGAACTTCAATGATTGATAGCCCGTGTGTTAGTCTATAGCGGCCTGGAAGTGATTTACTCTCTCAATCTTTATAAATGGTTATCCTTTTGTTAATGGTTTATAACTTAATTCCAACAACTATAACTCTACATATGTGTCATCTTAATTAAATTGCTGCAACTTTATAACGCCTCATTACTTGCCAATTTCAAATTCTTTCCATTGAGGAATTTGAAGGAATTTATTTGTTTAGGAGTCTGCCTGGTAGTGTTACTGAATTTGTATAGAGACATGCTTTATACAAATTTGACATCTTTAACAGCCAGGTTTATAAACTTTTAGAGTTGATAACCAGCGTTTCCACACCTTAAACATAAACTCTGACTTAGGCAAAACAGAGGTGTCTCTTCCATACCTCTCATACTTTATATCTTCACAAATTAGACATCATTTGTCAAAGCACTATATTTCTAGATCCAATCACTTAAATTATCGAACTTGATTATTCCTGCTATGTAAAATGCCCCTTTATCAATTGGGAATTTAAACTTCATAGTTCCCTTCCTAAATGTGAGTATACAGCTCAACTTTAAATTCAACCCTATTAAGGACTTTTATTAATGTAATGTTACTCTGTTTTTTAGTTTGCAGCCTATCTCCTTTCTTTTCCTGGACAACTTCCTCAATAGCAGTCTATAAACCAGGAGTGGAACAAAGGCCACGATCTTGTAACCATTCATGACTACCTGCATGCAGTGTCAGGGATTGCCAAATAGCCCCAATCTTCTAATCTGCTTGCTGGACTAAGTATAGCAGGAATAGTATGATGACTCAGCATTTAACCCCTATTTTTTTTAATCTAACTTCATGATCTTAATGCTGATAGATAGTTAGAAAATTTATTGCACTGAAACCGAGCTGACCCCACAGTATATTGTGAACCCAGATCATGCACTGTGGTCTCTGCATCTCATCATATGCTTTCATGTTGTTATATGATCTTAGATACATATAAATCTCATTACTGCCTTCATGTTGTTAGTCTTTTAGAGTCCTCTATCTAAAAGACTTAATCAATTAACTAGGAGGTAATTACAGTTTCACTTAGCCCGAGCTGTTGCCTTAATTATTATGAATTAACACTCAGAGAATCAATTTGCATACATATTTGCTCTATCATGTTACAATATTCATGAATACAAAAAATATATTTTGTTTATCCATTTAACCTAACTGTCTATGATTTTAAATGGTCATCTGACATAAATTTGCCAATTAGTGCACTTAGTCCCCATCATATAGTAGGTGGATTAAGAACCCATCCATTGTGCTAGTATGTCGAATTGGATATACCTGCATAACATTCATTGCCCCAATTGTTCACACCCCAATGCTTCCTTCTCCCATTGGACAGTACAGCTACATTTGTATGCATTTTAACATCTATGTTAATCAATACTGCGTGCGACAAATCACCCCAACACATATGTCATCCTTATGCAGTTTCTCGTGAACTTCTCCTATCTACAGATTAATGAGTGGTAGTTGTACCAATTAACTTTAAACAGATCTAGCAATCTAATTTCCAATACCACATATTAGAGACAGCAACCATTTATTTAAAGTTACTGTCCTACTTTTTCACTAGGGCTGCGTGTGTCGAATTGCCATCTATATAATCATTATGCATCAATTCTTAATCCTCTATCAGTGGAAGGAGTCAAAAGCTGTGTTTAATACATTTCAATAAATCTACCAATTAAGATACATTACTGCAAAATGGATTTCTAAATGGGTGTGTTATAATTTCAGTTTTTAGTTTCTTATTTCTTTCAAGGGAGATAATGAATAGGAAAACACACCCATCTTGTGTTAGACTAACAAAATTCCTTGCTTGAACAGCCACCTTGTTGCATCCATCTAGGAGAAAGTGGTTTGGTTATGACCAAGGATATTCCAACCGCCCAAGGTCCTGCATATGGAAGTCAGCCCACAAAATTAATTCAGACCAGAATTCCTATAATTTGAAATTTGATGAACAGTTTAAATACCCTATATTTTATTTGCATAAGTTTTTATGCAAATAATGGATTTATCCCTACCATAGTCGACCCTAATAACCTTCGAAATATTTGTGGACAGAAATCCCAGTTGGTATTACTGCACTTTCCACTATATGTTAGCGGAAAAAATCTGAAAAGTTTAATTGATTAGTCAAGTATATTTTAGTATGGACAATTCTCTACAACAAACATCTAGCAACAGAGCATGAAATGATATATGCAGCCTGCCAACGAAATTGCACTGAAATTGACTAATTCCAAACGAGCAACCAACATGCTAATGAAGATAGCACAAGTATTCTTAGTTACAAAATTGACAATAATCTGGTAATTGTGCTTAGATTGTATATAATTAAGCAACTTTAAATATATATAGTGTTGTCACCCCGAAAACCCATCACTTGGTGGCAGTTCAAAGGAGATCCATCAACTCATTATGCGACAAATACGTTACAATGGAGCCCAAGCTGTTGGTAGCGTATACCACATTAGCTTTAAAGTGCAAGCACTTAATCTGCACACAATAAGGAGTTCCACTATGAGTTACTCTCTACTTCCATGAAAGATTTAACAAGTATATTCACCCTCTAAAATCCTCTAAAATGCCTAAATACATTTCAATTTCACCATGCTTACACACCATACGCATTGTAAAATGAATAGTTTGGTAGGATTGGGAAAACAGATTGCCTAATAGATTAGAATGACAACTCTATTTTCAGCTTTTCAACTTAAAGGTTACAAAATCACAACACATATCTACATTACCATCATCATCATCTGTCTCCCCAATTGGCTGATGGGTGGTGTCGTTATTAGAGTTATCATTGGAACTTATGTCGTCCAGTGTTGCTTCATTGTCAACTGGTTGGGCTGGGCCACGAGGTGAGATGGGGGTTGGAGCAACGGCCAAATGCTCCTCATCGACTCGGATAAGTGGTTCGGGCATGGCTTCATCGACAGCAAGACTAGGGGGATAGTTGTTCAAATTCCCCCCCTCATCGACATCAAGGTCATCCCCTGATGACTCAGCATCATCTAGCATCTCCTCAACTTGGGCCATTGCGCGAATGTTATAAACATTCCTACTTGTAACCTTTTGCACGACATTCCAACTTCCTCCCAAGATCGGATCGGACAGGTAAAATACTTGCGTTGCTTGGCACGCAAGTGTGAAGGGCTCATCTTTATACCATTGCCTATCCGTATTCACTATGGTTAAGTGGTCCCTGACACGTATCCCCTTTCTCGGGTCACCAACGTCATACCAAGTGCATTGAAATAGATAAACCTTGCGCCAACCCATGTAACGTATTTCTATTATATCATTCAGAACACCGTAGAAGTCACAAGGGGATCCCTGATGCTCTCCATGAACCACCACCCTGCAGTTTTGAGTACGACGATGCCTTTTCGGCTACTTAGTATGAAATCAAACACCATTCATTATGCATCCTGCATAAGATGCGACCATCGGTTCTGGTCCACATGCTAATGCATATAACTCATCAGAAATCGTCGTTGGAGCCACTGCACGTTTCTCTCGAATCTATATTCGAAATGGACAGAAAAAGCAAAATCAGAGTTTTCCCAACTTATTAAAACTTCCTCAATAATATTACAAAATGTATCCCTATAAAGCAATAAACAGGAGATAAAATCTTACGCGTGCTCTAAACCACGCGTGAAATTGACTCTGATGCCTACGGTCGATGTTATGAGGGTCCTCTTCTTTCATCTTGTTATAGTGATCCCTGTGAAGCTCAACATGGAATTGTTACATTGGAGACTAGTAAAATTAGATACCCATTACTAAAGTTAGTAATTCAAGATTGATGTACTTACTCAATGTATTGCTCAACCTCCGGGCAATTATTTAGTATATACCATCGGGCCTTGACCATTAGTGTGTCAGCTAATTTATGTGAGCACGCAGTCCCGAATGGCCTAACCTTTTGGGAGAAAACAGATAAACTTGCAGCATTTCCCGACTCAGGCCCATCAATGGGTACATCAGTATTACGTTCCTCTCGATGATATTTAGTTTCTATATCATGAAGGTACATAGAGCAAAATGTGAGGCACTCGAGATGCACATATGCCTCAGCAATTGAGCCTTCAGGCCTAGCTTTGTTTCGGACGTACAGCTTGAACTTTCTTAAATACCTCTCAAACGGATACATCCATCTATATTGCACGGGTCCTGCTAGTAGAGCCTCTTCTGGCAAGTGAATAGAAAGGTGTACCATGATATCAAAAAAAGATAGAGGAAAAATCATTTCTAGTTTGCACAGAATGATGGGAATATTAGCTTGAAGGCGATGCAACACTGATAGGTTCAAAGTTTGGCAACATAATTCTTTGAAGAATGCACTCAACTCTATTAAGGCTTGACGCACTTCGACCCGTAAGAACTTGCCTATAACAACTGGCAATAGTTGTTGCATAAAGACATGACAGTCATGGCTCTTCATTCCACTGATCTTTCCCTCACTAGCATTGACACACCGGCCTATATTCGATGCAAACCCATCAGGGAATTTCACTTTTGACAACCATGCACAAAAAGCCCTTCGCTCATTTAAATTTAACATGTAGCAACCAAGACCCATTCTCTCAGACTCGCCATCATGTTGTAAATGCAATTCTTTCCTTATTCCGAGATTTGCCAAATCCCTACGCGCATTGGTAGAGTCCTTAATTTTCCCTTCAATGTTCAACAAAGTTCCCAACACATTATCGTATATGTTTTTTTCAATATGCATTACGTCCAGGTTATGTCTCAAACCCAAGGATAACCAGTAGGGAAGCTCAAAAAATATGGATTTTTTGGTCTAGTTAAGATGATTGGCCGTTCGTTTCCTCTTCGAAGAAGATTTACCAAACTGAAAATGTGACACCTGACTTAATTGTTCTAGCAATTCCTCTCCCTCGACCCTTGATGGTTGGAGTTGGTGCTCTTCATACCCATTAAATGCATTTTTCTTGCATCTCCAAAAGTGATCTAGGGGCAACCATCGTCGATAACCCATATAGCAATGTTTGCGGCCATATACCAACCATTAAGAATTTGTGTCAGATGTACAATACGGGCATGCCAACTTGCCCTTCGTGCTCCAACCGGAAAGATTGGTATATGCGGGGAAGTCATTGATAGTCCAAAGTAGAGCTGCATGCAACGTAAAGTCTTGCCCACTATACGCATCATAGGTATGAATACCCTCTACCCATAACTCCTTCAACTCTTCAAGGAGAGGACGCAAGAACACATCAATATCATTACCTAGTGACTTTAGGCCAGGGATTAGCAACGATAACATAGTGTATGGATCTTTCATGCATGCCCAAGGCGGCAAGTTGTAAAGCACAAGAAGTACCGGCCAAATGCTGTACAGCCTACTCATGTTATTGAATGGGTTAAACCCATCACTTGCCAAACCAAGTCTAACATTTCTCGGATCTTCGGAAAACCTCTCATGTTTGTTATCAAAGTCCTTCCAAACCCTAGAATCTGAAGGATGTCGCATGCATGTAAGATCTTCAACACGGCCCTTTACATGCCATCTCATGGCCTGGGCTGTCTTCTTTGACATATAAAGCCTCTGCAATCGTGGCTTCAGGTGGAAATATCGGAGAACTTTTTTTGGTAACCTTCGTTGGTGAATTGTGCTTTGTTCCCACCTAGAAGCTTTACATTTAGGGCACTCATTTAACGATGCATTTTCCTTCCAAAACAGGACACAATCATTTGGACAGACGTGTATCTTCTCATAACTAAACCCCAATCCACGCTCCAAGCGACGGGCATCGTTATATGAGTCAGGGAAAGAGGCCTCTGGAAATGCCTCTTGCAATAGCTTTATGACCATATCGAATGACTTCACGGTCCAACCACCAATACTCTTTATATGAAGAAGCTTGACGATGAATGATAGCTTTGAAAACTTAGTATATGAAGGATAAAGTGGGCGTCGTGCATCAGATACCAACTCCTCGAAATTAAAGTTAGTTCGACCATCAAAGGTCTAATCTTGATCATCTGCATCTATGTATCCATCATCAGTAGAATGATGATCCATATAGGACCCATGGTGGATGTCATCAAACATCTCTTCTAGATCATCAATATAATCATAGTTAGCCGATGTATCAGCTTCTTCATCGGTAGAGAGTGCAGCAGAAAGGAAAGGGTCATCTTCTCCATGGAATATCCAATCCGTATAAGTTGGATCAATACCTCTGAAGAACAAATGATCCTCGACTATACGAATGGAGTGGAAAGCTCTATTCCGACATCTTTTGCATGGACACCTAATCTGATCATTGTTATGAGTGTGGGCTAACACCATAGAGAGGAATTGTCTAACCCCTTCAGCATACTTAGTGGAATGCAATCTATCTTCAATATGCATCCAAGCCTTATCCATCTTATAAAGCTGACCAGGTAGTAGAAAAGAGTATGTTAGTGTTGTAATTTGAAATGGGTGTGCATGGAATAAGCTGGTCCAACTTTCAATAGTAGGACCAGGATAATTGGACAGATTTCAAACAAACTACCCTAATGCCTGGATCTAAATAGGTAGCCGACATTAAATAGCTAACTTCAGTTTCTATTTGGAGTTATTAAGGTGAAAGAGCAAATAACTGAATAAATACACGCTCTTGATTGGTCGTGCAGTGCAGGTACTAGCTGGGAACAGGTTAATTGGAGCAGTAGTGATCAAAAGAATGTGTAATAAAATGACTTAGGTTTGTGTTCTAACAGGAAATATGAACTTGTTAATAGGATTTAAAGTTACTATCTAACAGGACCCCCTTTTAGTGTGTTCTAACAAGAAATATGAACTATCTAAAATCCCCTTCACCCTGATCAAATTGAAATGTACCTTATCAGAATATAAATAACATTTAAGGTACATGGAGAGTAGAATGCTCTGTTTCGGGCAGATTAATGTTTCCAGAAATTATAGGACAGTAAAAAGACCTATTTTTTGCGTTGTGTACATGAGGAATCAACATGGGAGGAATGATGGTTCTCATGGTGAAATGGTCCTTTGATCACCCGGACAGAACGCGTTGAATGTTGAAACACACAACCAAATGGCAAAAGGGAGTGTAAATAAATTGAGCCAAAATGACATAGTATGTTAATAGTCAGGCCTTGTCATTTTTTGGATATCTCATATAAATATCCCAGCCCTAGTTGGAAATTAACATTCAAACTATAACTAAGTTATGATCAGACTTTGAAGTACAAGTATATTAGAGTTATGTTCTGCTAATCACATGAATGGTAGGCTGCTTTCATCAAGAACACCTATCTAGCAACATAAGCTAGAAGGAGATGAGTTTCATTATATCCTACTGCTGAGACAGAAAATAGAGGTTCATATACAGACTACTGGGACCAGATGAAGCAGATTATTAATATACAATCAGTTGAAAACGAAACATAAAATTAAAAGCCATTAGACTGCATATGCACTGCAGTCCCATATTAACCCTTATCAGATAGGGAATGCAAACCCTATATGATAATCATGTACATAAAATTAAAAATCTCTATCTATCGATCTCATTTAGGAATCCCAAACGTGACTGGTAAATCTAACTGGTGGTATCAGTTAACTATATAAATGCATATAAATAAGGACAATAATGAGTAAGGCACACTTCCCTTTTGATCAAGGAAGATGGTGTAAATATGATTCATATGCAGTCCAATAGTCTAAACCAGTTCCCTACAATGACAGCAGGAGAAAACAGAAGTCAAAAATTCTGGCCAGAGAGTAGCATTCTCTATGAGATTTTTATAGCTAACATCGTGAATAAGCAGTCTATATGACATATGATACAGACTTAGCAAATAAAGACATGAGGAATCTTGCACCAAATTTAAGTTCTAATATAAACTTTCACATCCCATTCTGACTAACCTGTGCTCTGATAACAGAACTTTTTCTTGTATAGGAGATAAACTATCGACCTTCAATATTAGAACTCTCAGCTTCGTGTACAGACCAAATTGGTAGACTTCAGAAAAAGCTGTAAACTCCACCAAAAAAAGTTAAGCTTTCTGCCTGCTGCTCATCCAACTGCAACTACTTCGTTGGCTGCTGATGCAGTGTGAATTTCCCGACCATTCCTACTGACAGCCTACAAAAAATAGAGGGATTTATCAAATCCAGGAAAGTTACATCATTAGATTCCTTCGGTTATTAATATACTGTAACTTAAACAGCCTTTCCAGAAACGGACCATGAAGGAAAGGATTTTATAATTTACAGGGCAGGACCAATTCAATGAGATGTATTAATAAAATTGCCTAATTCATGGGAAACATTAAACTAATCGCAGCGCAAATAAGGGATTACAAATATTCAGACCAATATCCCCGACCCAACAAGCTAAGTCATAGAAGGCAATGCTGACATTATTCGAGTTTGTTCTATAGCCAAAATCTTAGGTAGGTTCAATTTGGAATTGGACATTTAAAGAAAGCTATGCCTTGGAAATCACCTCTATTCCTGTTTTTAAGTTGGCTGGCGTTATACCACAATGGTACAACAGCTTTCATAGCTTCATTCTTAATTGAAAGCGATGATCCAATCGTTATAAATCTCAGTAGGGCTTCGATAAATTGATGGTAACTGGTCTGGCACAGGACGGGTAAGAAATCGAAGCCCAATTTTAATATTTAACATCAAATTCACACTGTTTTTTTCAAATATAAGGTTTAGGAGGAATATTATGCAGCTCACTTAAAAATAAATTCATTTCATGCATTCTACCTCTAGAAGCATGAAAAATGAAGTCTAAACTCGAATAATAACAGATGATGAAATACTAACAACCTTTACAGTCCTATTACTGTTAAATTTTCACCATACATCTAAGCATGGGTACAGAACCATTTCAACTTAACAATTCCCACCAAAAGTTAGAAGCTAGAGGACTCGTGTAACGCCCCCAAGTCCCTTCTATAGTTGGTGGAGGAGGCATGATAGAGGCAAAACCGTATTGGTATAGGTGCAAGGTTCATCAAAACTCACATTGGTTAGTTACAAGGTGTAACAACATATTGTGATGATTATGGAGTACTTCTGCCTACGACCTGGTCTAACAGCTGCATGGGAGTGTAAATAAGGCTGCATTTGACATTGCTCGGGTCATTGCAATTGTATTAGGGCTAGTTTCCTAAAAACATGTCGCGTTAGGAGCTCAATGCAACATAAGAACTATAGAGATTTGAATAAAGTCCTCTGCATCCTACATTAGGTAGGTGGACTGTAATAGAGCAGATTTGGTATAATAAACGTCCACTGAGTGAGAAGTAACTATATAGATTACCTAATAGATGGAAATGGATTTGTATAAAAATCCATTTCGTGGCCAATTACAATATTGATAAGCCATTTGGTTTAATAAGCCAGGATGTGGGTTAGCCTTTTGTTGTGATCTTACAACCTAAGACCAAACAATGGTGCAGTCAAACGAGGACCCTCTGTCAATGGATGAATGGTTTAAACATGACCAAAGGGATTAGCAATTTACAATACTATCTCTTATCATACACAAGTATCATGGATGCATGCTTGTAGCTATTTAAAAACATGAAACAGATATGTTTTAGATTGGAATGCAATGTCAAATTTTTTAAATGGGTACACTTTAGATGTTAATGCAACGCTAGTAAGGACAACGCCCTCACCTATATTAGGCAAAAATAGATTAACATGTTGGAACCAATCCCCACACACCAATATTTACATAAATAATATATACAAATCTGTACATACAATGCTTCACAACAATCGGGGCTACCTAATCAGCAGAAATTCCAGAGCTAAATTAGGGATCATTCGTGGCAAATTCATACTTGTGTATTTATTGACGATAACAAAACATTACATGAATCAGATTTGCCACAACCATATCATAAGAGAAGTAGAGAAATCTTACACAGTATCTTCAAAGTCACCCCCAATGGTACACAATCATACCATTAATAGAGATAGAAGATGGAGGGAGAAGAATGTGAGGCTGACTGTATCTATTTGACCTTAGAGAGGGGATGCACCAGAAGAGGGCTTCCACGTCATACTGGAGGCTAGGGCAAAAATGTTGTGGGAAATTTCTTCTCACTCTGCTTCGATGCACGGGTTGGGGACGATTAGTATACAGCGTGGGGGAGGACGCGACTATGGTGAGAGGCGGTGAGGTTGTAGGGCGAGTGCGATGTACGGTGACTACAAAATGTTGGAGGGGAGAGGGGGGGGGGGGGCGCGGCGGTTGGGAAAGAAAGGAAATGGGTGGGGAAGATAACATCGGGTAAAAAGGATAGACCCGGTATCGCGCGGGGTATAGCAGGATCAATTGTTGTGGAATTAATTCAATAAACATTAACTGATGGTATATTTCGTGAGATAAAGATGAAATAGCTTAGTGGCAAATATTAATTTACTCACGATGGACTATCTACTGGGGAGGTACGATTTTTGCGATGAATAATATTTCATGGGAAAAAATGTTATCTGGTGGGTTATAACTTTTAACCCACGACGATTTAAAATTTTTGTAAATTTTAATTCCCATTAACACACAGTTATGGGATCAAAAGTATTTTCCGTGATTAAAACCCCTATTACCACTATACTATTGTCACCGAAGGAATCTCATGGTAAAAGGCTGGTTTTGTTCCCATGCTTTGTTTTGGTGACAAATAGCCACTATAACACACGATGTTATGTCATGGAAAAAGAACCCATGACAAAAGCTAGTATTTGTTGTAGTGACGTCCTATTCGCTATCCGCAAGCTGCAAACACAACTTCTATAATATATATATATGCTCTATTTTTCTGCTCCTTGCCACCATATAATATAGATATATCGTTTGATCAATGTGTGAATATTTATATGTGATCAAAGCCTGCAGTGATTGGTGAAACTGAAATCCCTTTTCAAGGGTGGACAGAGTCATTGTTTAGGAGCATAAGAGTGTCCTAATTAGATCATCACTCAACAGAAGATAAAGATTACACATGATCTGATCTAGATGATCTCTGGAAAACCAAAGTCGACCTTTTGCACGTATTCTAATTAATGTAGCGTTGGATACAGTACTCTATTTATAGTGCGACGATAATGATTATTTGGTCAATATAAGCGAAGAGTGTCTAGTGACAATAATGTTTTCATCAGGGAATTAGAACTCCCCTTTAAAGCCGGTATTAACATTATTGCAACATGCAGCATATTGTGGCGGCCAGGTTGAGACAACTATATATTTTGGAGATCAAATTACAAAACGTGTGATAGTTTTAAGGGATTATAAGTATAATGACCTTCGCTTAAAGGTATAATTAATTAATACTTCAAATTAACCTCCTTAATTGAGATGCATGTGAATATTGCTTGCTGTGAATGGATCCTTAATAAAATTAGCTAGGTTTCCGATCACTTCGCTCAGCAAATGTGACGCCGAATACAGAATAATTATTATTCTGACAGCTAACTAAACAATGAAAGTTAGATATTAAGATTGAGAAAAATGCAAATAGAGAAAAAAAGTTTAAAAATAAACTCTGAGATTAGGGTTTTTTATTTTTCTTCTTTTTTTTTTTTTTAAATTGAGTATATATATCTTCTAAAACTCACAAGTCAGGCTTAAATAGCTAAGGAAAAAGCTGAGACAAAATTTCAATTATGACCGAATAATAAAATATGAAATAAAATAAGTATCTTGCTAAAATCTAGCTGAAAATCCAGAATAATATAGTTCCTTAAAAAATAAATATTACCATAAAATAAAAATGAACCAAAAATAGAAAAAATAACTTAAAATGACAATTTGGAAGGAAAAAGTGCTAGTTTTTGGCTTGAAATAGGGACCACCACGCATATCTTGGTGATCACAACATGCACGCCAAAGAGAACTTTCCAAATTAGGGTCATGTGCACAATTCTAACACCCATAGCTAAAGCTATGACCAAAATACTAGCATGTGCTAATATCGCTCCCATTTTCTAGCCAACTAAGGAATGTTGTTCCTTGCCCAACCGAGGAATGCCATTTCTCGCTTAACCAAGGAATTTTTATATTTTCCCACCGGTTTTGCACTAAACTACCTTCTTGAGGTAGTCCAATGCTATTAACGTCAAATTTGTTAGTAGAGCATCATCTTATTCGGATTCCCTTGCATCAAAATGGCATTTCGGGATTCAAAGTTTGAAAAATTGAAAAAGTAGAAGATCAAGTTGTGAAATCACCACTTGTCCCAAAAGGTTAATTAATTGTTAATTAATTAAGCTAGACGTGGGCTAGACTTAGGGTAGACTTTTTCTCAATAAGTGGCTTGGATTAATATTCAATTCAATAGGGTATAGTGCAAAGTCATGGTTTGAACTCATGACCTCTACTCTGATATTATGTGAAATCATCATTTGTTCCAAAAGTTTAAACTAATGAAAAGATGTAGATTTAATATTTATTTGTATTATATTCTTAACAGATCAAGCACCACAAAAAGAGGAAGGACTAGGTACGTAGTTCTTGATCTAATAATAGTTGTTAACATAATTTGAGTCACAATATTAACCTAGCGAGCCTTAAACGGAAGTATTCAAATGCAAAGCAGTCGCCACATTATTGAAGTGCACGCACGCATGGCTTAAAGTCGATATGTTATTTATTTAATTTGTTCATTTGAAAAAGGGTGTATCGCATTCTTCTGATATCCCAACTTGCATGTGAGGTCCCAAGAATGTACTTTGCCACAAAATTAAACTTGAAGTTACAGGATCTGTACATGTTAACCTTTCAATCCAAATTGTTAAGGATATATATATACATGCTTTTAATTAAGCACGCAGAAACTTTTGTGTAAATTAATGTAGTAGCTCCGGAGATCATCAGAGCTAGCTTGACGGTTTGTAGAGACAACTTGGGAGTCTGGTTGTTATAGGTCTGCCAGAGAGTATTGGTTTTTGGTCCCCGCAAACTAAGATCATTCATGGTCCCCTACGATTTCAAATTATATGTTAACTGATCAGCAACCTCGAGTACTTCGTATTGTGCTTTATATATAAAGATGTTAAAGACTAAGAATATAGTACGTACACAAATATTAATATAATGAAACTTTTATATACTGATCATCTGTTGGTAAACAAGGTGATCAAAAGGCCATATATATGAATCATTACACAGTGTTTCTCCCCACTAACGCATACCGTATATAAAAAAATAAAAACAAGGAAGAGATCAAGGCATTAATAATATAATTATCCCACATATACAATTAAAAAATAAATTCATGATTTATAACCTCGTAATTTACAAACAAAAAACTAATTAATCATCTGATTGATCTAATGCACGTCATTTTCATAACCAAGAAGCTGAGGCGACAAGCAAACTAATTAAGAATGAAAAAGGCAGCTGTTTTATATTTCATGTGATAATGTTTTTTGGTCACCGTAAATATTAAATCTCCCTTGTCCCCCGCAATGACTAATTACATTAATGCAAGTAATTGATCATGATCAATTCCCACTTCCCAGTACTCTTATATATAGCAAATAATGTTGCCACACTTTGATTTAAAAATAAATACATTAGTAATTAAAATGGCATTTAAAAATGTCTTGATCGTCTCGAGTTGATTTTTTCCTCTAAAGGGGATCGAGCAATAATAGCCCTATGTGTGTGTATATATATATAGAAATATAGTACTTCTACTTCATCTTCTCGCAAGAACATTGGCTGAACATGATTTTACCTTTTTTCTGAACCGAACCAATATAAAGCTGCTTGCAGGCACCAAAAGGAAAAGTTATTCATGAGCATACAGTTGTGGAAAATGAAAAGAGCAAGAAAAAAAAAAAGGGGGAGATGGAGCAATAAAGAGAAAACTCAAACAATGATATTAATTAGAAGATTATATTTGCATGCATTAATTAGCAAGTTGGGGGCCGGGGTCTATACTAAAGTTGAAACTGCATGCCAGAATGCATATAAGAAAGCTAGCTTTTGTTAGTTTAACTTTGGCATCTTCGAACGTACTATCCGATCACATGTGGACACAGTTTTAAGGTAGCACGCCTATGTACGGCAATCCCCGCACTTTTCTTTGTTAAATGAAAAATTGATCTACTCCCATCAGAAACTGCAGTATTACTAGTACTCTGAGAAGGTAAAGATAAAGTCGATGATCATGTCTAGATCAACCGCATTGCATTCAGCACACATTAAAGCTATAAATTAATTATGTAGTGGATGATCATGAATATTTAAAGCATGTTTAAGTCTATATATATATATATATATATATGTATGTATGGAGTAGTAGTGGCCCATGCATGCAGGTATACAGGGACTAGCTCTAGTAGTATATATGAAGGATTTTGGTGCAAGATTAAATAGTTAAAACTTTGCTTCGTTTTGAGTTAATAATTGGTTTAGAGGATATATATTAATCAATTCTCTATAAGGGCTAGATCAATAAGTTCCTCCAATGGTTACTTGATGGCGGTTTGTATTTTATTTGAGGAATGATATAGCTATTAATATTGCTGCTACTCTTGATTAATTTATACTGTTTATAATTAATTAGGATAGGCCATAGCCACATTGATTTTTATATTTCTGTTTTCTCTAGCATCATTTTCTCAACCATCCAATATATATATATATATATATATTATCAGTAGTGTGAATATCTCTACTTCCCACTTTGAACTTTTAAATCCACCATGATAATTTATTAGTGGTCCATACACACTAAATTACTTCAAACAATTTCATAGCTTAACTTTGTATACCTTCCTCTAATGGAAATACATTACTGAATTAACAAGTACAACTCATTAAAATATTTGAAAAATGCCATGTGAATATATATATCTTGGTTGTGACCGCTAGCTGGTACATCTGTACGTGTGTATTTTTTATATATTAAAAAACACACATATGCAAATGAACTAGCGGGCACGCTTAGCGGTTCTTATAGCAAGACCAAAACTTAGAATATAAAAGAATATTAATGAAAACAACAACAATATATAAGAACTGGTAATTACTATAACATGAATAATGAGAATGGTAGAAAACAGATCATATATATTGTGATCCTAGCTAGAATATGTCTTTAATTAATATTCATTATATAAATAAATATATATATATAAATATTGTGATCATATAATAATATATATAGTAACACCATTACTTGCATGTTGAGAAAATGCTAAGTTGTCCCCTGAGTTTGACCACTCGTGGTACTATTTGTTGAGGGGTCTCTCTTAGCTAGACATGATACTTGCAAAGAAGTCACAAAATGATGTCGATGCTGATCAAATCTTATCTACATGCGAAAAGGAATTAATAATCTGAAAGAACCCAATCATAGAACATATCTATAGCATAAAAAAAATTTATAAATTAGATATACTACTTATATAAAAATAAATATTATATATATAGAGTTGGGGCAATCACTAGCAAATATTGGGACTCAATGATGATCCACCTAGCTATATGAAAAAAAGTTGTAACTAAATAATCATGCTACTGCTGACACTATTATTAAGCTACAACATGATCATCGACTTCCTATTGGAGGCTAAGTGAAAGTATATCCATGTCGTTGCTCCTTAGAATGAAGCTAGCTAGCTAGACCAAGGACCAGATCATGACATGTTTAATAATCTCTTGATTTGTAGACTTTCAATACGCAATTAGGTAGCTGTGCGGGGAACGAGGGGACATGACAAGACCATCAATCCAATTTGTTCGACATACCACAAATAATTGAAGCTGTGAAAAACATTAAAATAGGGAAACCGTGATTAAAATAATCATACATTTAAATTAACATTAATGATGGCGTCCAGGTAACTTCACGTATTTTTTTTTTTTAAAAGAATTGAATAAATATGAAATTTATGTAAAATTTATTTATTTAATAATCAAAAAAAATTTTAAATATATAAAGTTTATATATTCTAAAACTATATCTAATAGTACTACTCTTTAATTAATTGTTAATCGCTCTAATAACTTTTATTTGCTTATTGCAATTCATATAACACGAGCGCACAACAAATTAAGTGCTAATTAAGCAGGAGTTTGCCGATGTAAAAGTCATGTATGCACTTCAACATATATATACCTCTTCAGGGCCGAGTGTAAAATGCCAAAATGGGTATTTAAAGACTTGACAATATATATATATATATATAATGTCATTAATTTACTACTATGTAGTCTAAACTTCAATGATCGTACTACTACATGATATCGTGTTTGAATTATTATGAAAATATGGAGACTCGATCCCCCAACATGATCCCCTTTAAAGAGTGGAGAGACATAACTTCAAATGACAAGGCCATTAATCAAAGATATTGACCTTACATTTAAAAAGATTCAGCTTATCAAAATTTCCAAAATCTTGAAGCTGAGTGATCATCATGATCCACTGATAACCAATTTTTTTATTTTTCTTATTTTTATGTGTATCAGAAATTTCAAGAAGAAGATGGTTGAAAATGGAAAGATTCCTTAATTTTTTCCAGTTATGGTCTGCTTAGACAAGATCGGGTCCCCTCTACTCCAGCCATTGATGGTATTGGCTCACAGCTAAAACCAATAGAATGAATGGGATTCGAAAGCCATGATGTAGGGGCAATAGCCACCTTGGAAAGCGTTTGACTATTAATACAATAAGCTAACCCAAGGGACACGCACGTACAAAAATTAATAATATTAATCCACAAAAAGGGAGAAAGAAAGATTAGGAACAAAGAAAAAGAAATGATGAGCATCAAACCCAATTAGCTAGCTAGGTGGTGCATAACTAAAAAGTTCAGCTTAATTAATTAATTGGCCAATCAGGAAATTAATTAATAAATTAAATTAGAGTACGTACCCAAATCATTCAAGTACGGCAACGCATGATCAGGCATATTCCTCATTCTGATTGATCAACTGTAGCATGATCAGTGTATATATATATATAGATAGTTTAGTTTTAATTTACATGATATGATCAAAAGTATGCATGCATGCAATTCGTGACATTCTGATAGCTAAAAAAATCATAATTTTATCTGAAATTTGCCGATCGATCGGTAGCATTATTTGGTTCAATTATTAATGTTAATTTCATCATATATGTAATATTATTGTAAATATTGGCCGATATCTTATCATTTAATGTGGTCTATACATAATTAATTAGGTAGTACTTTTGTGAAATTAAAAATATAATGTCCACATGATGGTCTGGTGGAAAGTGCCAAAATACCTCCTTTTCTTTTTATATATAAATATATGCGTGTGGGCCGTGGGAGAATCATTCTCATCAGTTAACATATTGTACCTTTGATTCCTAACACCTTATAACAAATGATTATGTTCTCTCTTTTTAAAGTATGAGTGAAATTAAAATAAATAAGGATATGATTGTTTAATTAGGATATTTTATTTTTCTTGGGAATTTTTTCGTGGACGGTGGAACGAAGAATTAGACAGCTAGCCTAGCTAGCTTGCATAAGAACATTGAAACCAAGAAAACTTAATTGTACGTCCTTTTCGGTCTGAAACCACGTGAAAATCACTATTTTTTGAAAAAATAGTCAATTTTAATTGTAAATAGTCATTCTTATGGCGTATAATTCGTTATAAATGGTTATTTTTCTTATAATGATTTTGTGTAGTCATTTTTACCTATTCTTTATGTACTCTATTAATATAATTGGTTGCATCACTTCTTTTTAATATAAAATAATTGTTTTGGCCATTCACATCAGTAGAGTGCGTAAAGAGTATACAAAAATGACTGTATGTAACAAAACTTATAATATATATGACCAGACTCTCGACTAACATATATAGCTAGCAGAACTATGTATAATTAATAGTTCATGTACAATAAAAGTGTTAGGTCTACAAGGAAAACTTCTAATTAACTTGTCTTAATGTGAGATGGCGATTTTTTTATTAATAATAATAAAAAGTTTAATCATATCTAGTGACATGCCATAGTGCCACATCGAAACACATTAATTTATAAAATTTTCTTCTTTTTGAGGGCCGAGAATTTTTCTTAATTGTGATCATCCGGCCATTAGACTTTGTATCTTTTTTTTTCCCTATTCTATTTGATCATAAAGCTAGCACCACTTGCTAGAACCATTAATCCCCTATAAATGGCCTACTAATTATTAATTAGGTGATCTTAAAGTTTGTTTCTTTATTTTCATGTGATCACGAGTTTCCTTATAATCTTTTATATATATCAGACTGCAGCTTCCCAAAAAGCACAAATTAAGGCTAGGAAATCTTATTCACCAAATTAAAGAGATCGATGCCGATGATTTTGGCTTTTCATAAAACTAAAGCTGCTAGCACTACTGCTGAAAAAGTCGAAACAAGCTAAACACTTAGTAACTCATGATGGGTTGAATGGAGGTTCAATATTGCTAATTATTTCAACTGATCTAAGTACGTACAGTAATATCTTATAAAGGCTCGAATTAACAAGTCATGTGCAAGAAAAGGAAGGAAACAAATTAAAAGAATAAGACTGATTAATTGTGGACATGATCATTAGTTTTATGACATGTTAATTAAATTAACTAATGTGTATAAAAGAAAAAGTAACTATAATAAAGGAGAGTTAATTTTATGAGAAGAATGTGCATAAAGAGAGTAGAAAATACTGGAATCATGTCACGTACGTACGTACGTATAAATGCATGGGTAACAAGAATGCAAAAAATAAATAATAAAAATAAAGAATATATATAAATTGATGATCATCGAATTCTTTAAATTGACCTTGTTAAATTCTTCATTTAATTAGAGATGAAAAACTAAAAATGACATGTCTATTTTTAACGAATATTATGCGTTCTTCCTGCTAGCTAAATTAACATGCAGTACTAGTCTTAGACGGATCAAAAAATAAATAAATTGAAGAACAAAGAGATCGAGCTCATGGTACTATAAAATTGAAGTGAAATGGATATATATAATAAGTTTTGCTATATACAAGCACAGTCGTGCACTAATCTGCGTACCAATACTGATTTATTCATACTTAAAATTTAAATCAACATTGTTATCAATAAAATCTACTTTTTGACCAATCACATCATATTGGTGCACAGATTAGTGCACAATTGTGCTTGCAACTATATTTTTCTATATATAATTACTTTCATTTAAAAAAAAATCATATATAGAAGAAAGGAAAACTCTCGCTGCAGTCACTTGGGGGAAGCGCTGTGTAGTCAGTGCCAATGTGGATAAAGACAAAACAAACCGTTTCATTCAAAGAGACAAAACGAACCATTTTAATTTTCATTTTCCCAATCTCCTTCTCCAGCTAAGACTTTTCTTCTCCCCATCCCTTCGATTTTCCCATCTCATTCTCACCAAACTTTTCTTCTCTCCCTCCCTTCGTTTTCCCCCATCTCCTTTTCCTCTTCGTGAACCTCCTTCGAGCCATCGTGTTCCCCCTTCTCTCCAAGGCCTCATATCCCATTTCTGCGAGCTTATTCGAGATCTCGATAGTCACTGTCACTTATGCTCAATCCACTATAAGTCATACACCAAAAAAGAATTCAATAAGCTAACTTAAGCCAAATCAGATTCTAAGTCGAGACCCACAAAACTTGAGCTTAAAGAATTCATTGAAGACTTATCCATGGCAAACGACTTTGAAAAGGGAAAGATTGATGGTGGGTCTCTTTTTCCTGATAAATTATCCATTTTTTGGAAAAATTGTAACTTGGCCCAAAATTCAATTCTTTGCTTAGGAAAACTTGAGCTTAAAGAAATTATGCAAAAGAATAGGAGAAGTGGCAAAGTTCTGACTCTTATCACGTTTAGAAAACATTAACATATTGCACAAATTTCATCACAATGAGAGAGATATTTAAGCTCAATTCAGATGAGTGATGTAGAAGCAAGCAGAGACTTTGGTTACGCACGAAGATAAACTCCACAAAGACACACTAAAGCTCCAACCCATGAAGAGTAGCTCAGTCGCACACGCAAACAAGCTCCATGAAGACGACAAGAACCTCCAACCCATGAAGAGAAGCCATGGTGAACAAATCGAAGATAACCCATTGCTCGATTACACACAACGAAAAGAAGTTCCACCCACGAAGGCTAAGAGAACCCACAGACGAAGCTTTGTCTGCATCTATCTATTTTTGTTTTTGTTTTATAATTAAATCGGATGACGTGGAGCCGATTGCACAACGATTGCACTGGCTGACTATCCATAGCAGTTCTATAGAAGAAAAGCCTAGAGACTATTATATGTGTGTGACAACAAGAAATTAAAGTCAAATGCAATAGAAATCCTTCAGTGCTACTTGAACTGAATAGTGCCAATTATGTGCATCATTGAGAAGTGAACGTCAATCGATATGTTTACCAGCATACTATTCAAACTTATATTTCCATGCAACAGATAGCTTGCAATAAGATCGATCTAGTGGGTCGAGACCAAATACATGCAAAATAGTACTAGTGCATGCAAACAGCTATTGATCAATTGTTTTGTGTTTTCTTAGGACTCACAAGATGAGCCCTATTTGTATTGTAGATCATAATAATAAATAATAAATTTGGGCGGGATCACTTTTAAACACGTGACCTTTCTCTCTTCAAAAAAAAAAACAAAAAGATCATAATAATAAACCAGAATTAGGAAATTTATGCGATAATATTAATTAAATTGGTAAATGATCCAAAAACTCTCCTTGAAAAAGCTTCTATGAAGAACCTGTGATGCCCCGTATTTTAGTATATTTTTATTAAAAGAGTATCTTAATTTAATTAAAATATTGGTTCTTTTATTTTAAATTTATCAGATTTTAGTTAGATTTATTTAGTTGTAAAATTTATTTTGATAAGCTTTCTTAATATTAATTATTTTTTTGTATTTAAATTTCTTTTTAAATTAAATTAGTTTATTTTTGGACTTTAAAATTATTTTTTTTTAGATTTTATTATTTTATTTTATTTAGTCACTGCGTTTGAATTATTTTATTTAACTTGTTATTTTGAAAATAATTTTCGTTGGATCAGTTTCTTGACCCAAGATGTGAGGATTGTACCTCATTTCTTTTTTCCATCTTTTTTTTTACTCTTTTCCTTTTTTCTTTTTTCTCTTTTTTTTTTTCCTTCCTTCTTTTCTTTCTTCCTATTTTTCTTCTAGTTTCTCTCTCTCCTCCCTCGTGGCCCAGCCCCTCCCTCTCCCCCATCGTTTTTTTTTCGTCCTGCCCCAACAGCCGCTGTGACCTACACCGCCTCCACCAATCGGCACACCTACCCACTAATTTCCAGCCCCTCCCACGCCACCATTAACCACCTTAAGCTCTTCCAAGCAGCACGGCTTTTGAGCCATTCTGTCGTCGTCCCTCTACCTCCAACTAACATTTCTTCACCACTTCATCATCGATCTCTTGTCGATCTAACCCACTCATTTTCAGCTCCAATCCGTCGCCGGAGCAACCACCACTAGCTAAAATTTGTTTTGGTCACTTTTGACTTCCACCGCCGTTTTTGCCACTACCCACGGCCAACCACAACTTCCATTTAGTTTCACCGACATCTCTAAGTCCTACCCTAGCTTTCCTTAGTTTTCGTTTGCCTCCGTTGAAATTTGGGTATCTTGTGACCCACGGCCACAATGCATTTTGCACTGTTACGTTGCTTTGCCACCTCTTTTTACACCTCTGTGATCCTTTGAAAAATATTCTATAACGCTGTAAGTATTTTTCAAACTTGTTTTAAGATTTAAATGTATTTTTTATTTAACAATAATTTGTGATTGGTTAGTTGTACCAGACTGAATCAGAGGAGTCGGGAGTCGGATGGATTTGAGGATGGAGTTATTTATGTTTGGATGATGTTTGGTTTCGTGTCATACATTGCATAGTACACGCATATTCATGTTTGTAAAATGAAAACTAAGTTTTCGTATAATTGCATGCATGTTCATGTGTATATTTGAAAACTGAGTTTTTATATGAGAAGGGATTTTAAATGTGTTTGAAATGAACTGATTAAACAGTTTGATAGAGAGTCACTGTAGGGATGGTGGTAAATAGAGACGGTGATAGAGTCCTACCTGTGATTCCCGCTTACATTGCACGTATAGGGATGGTGGTAAGCAGGGAAGGTGGTAAAGTCCCGCCTGTGATTCCCGCCTACAGTGCTCTGTTAGTTGGTTATTGGATCATTTTCTGAAAAAATGGTGAGTTTGAATTTTTGGGCCATTATCTAAGATAATAGCGAGAAAATGTTTTAAATGAAATATTGTAGGCCAAAAATGAAATTTTTTGCGTACGTTGGAAAAATGATTATTTTTGGAAAATGATTATTTTCGGATCTCATGCATATGGCATCATGTACATGCACATTGTTGTTGCTTTAATGTATTTTTATCTTGTGGGTTGTTTGAATTATTACTTATCTACAGTACAGTCTTTGGTACTGTAAATTTTGATACAGATGATGAGGAAGCTGAGTCTAAGGAGGCGGCTCTGCCGAATGATTGATTTGGTGTTCTAGGTTACTTATTGGAAAATTATTTTTCCGTCTTTAAATTATGTATTTTGGTTTTACGATGATGTTACTAGGACTTGTATTATTTTGTTATGCTTGTGTTTAAGCGAATTGTATTTAAACAAATTCTGGTACTTAGTCGACTGACTTTTGTTATCTGCTGTATTATTTTTGTTATACACATATTACATATACACACACTTGGCACTTGGCAATAGAATGCATAACCAGTGTTATCATTATCCTGATGTCTCAATTTTCACGTATCTGTATGTAGGAGATAGGGGCATCATAGAAACCTCCACTCGTTTGCCATTTTCCACTCTTCTAATTTCCCTTTCTTTGCATAGGTTAATTGGCGGCCAGTACTACCCATGTCGTCAGCAGCTATATATTCCATGTCTGTAGATTTTTTGTTTCTACTTGTTGTTTGATCCTCCTTTTCTTTCTCTTCTTTCTCCAATTTTTCTCTTAAGGAAGACCAATCTAATACAGGCCGTCAACCCATTTTCAACACCACGTGTCGTCTCCTCAAATCCAACATCTGTGGATCCATGACCAATGTCAGAAAATTTGCAATATCATCGGCATGAGAAACAACCTTCTATGTTCTCCTTTGTTAGGGATCATTAAGAGGAAGAGAAAATGGATATCTCCATTGGACCTTCGTAAACATCAAAGCATATATAGGGCATCCCAACTCGTTACAGTAGTCTTCATCCATATTCCATAGCATCTCAGTCTGTCAATTGGATTGTATTGAAACCGTCAAACAAGGCGCGCAAGTACTCCTCCATGGTTTGACCAATTAGAAACGTTGAAAATTAGAGTTGGGATCAATTTATTGTGTCTATAATATTCCGTTTATTAGTATTTACTTTATTTACATTCACTATTGCATGTTTATTGTATTAGCTAGCTAGCTAGGCTGCTAGAGTGTTTGTTTGTCTCTCCACCTCCTCTTTTTTTTTTTTAATATTTTTATGTGCATGGCCTTTTCATGAGGCCAGGTAACTTTATAATATTCTCGGAAAGATTCTCCTGTTTGAATGTATTAAGGGAATTTAGTTTTGATTGTATTGAATTCTCAGCTAATTCCCGATCAAATATAAAGCATGACATAGCCTAGCAAGTTCATGAGTAAATCATACAGATCAGGCCATCCATATGTAATTTGTGGTCCTTCAATCTGCCATTCCACATTCCTTTTAATTCAGTGAAAAGTTACAACCTTAGCATCTTATTGGATCCATTCCCAAAGCCTCCAAAGGAAAGAAATAAAAAATTGAAAATTTGTAAATGTCACTGACCATTAAACAATATGCTGTCTGCACTAAGTTATCATTTCCTTTTCGGTGATTGACAATTTGACATCACATAAGATAATAAAATTAATGCTTGTTTGAGCAAAATATTAAGTGGATGTAGTCAGCCGTACACTTAATTAATATGAATCCACAGTATATAACACATGTCCTAGAGAAGTGTGAGTTCGAGCTGTTCTGTTCCAATTGTTTCATTTCTTGTCCCAATGAACCAATTCCGGGCTGCTCTTCCTTCTTCTGATCAATCACACTTCCAATGCCTTGGCCGAGGAGGATCAAAGACCAATGACTTCCCACGGCGACAGCATGCGGTTTTTTGGGCTTCGTAAAATCTAAGGTTTCGATTAATATGTCCTTTTCCATCACGCAATTACATATATCCACAACACAGTACTTGAACATGATGAAACTATTTTACGTAGAGAAAAGCTCTGATCTCATTACTAATTGCAGTATTTTGTTCTGTGCTTTTTTTCTTCGTCACGATGATCAGTTGTTTGATCTCGGGGATTGGGCAACCCATCTTTGAAACTGGTCCGGTTTTTGTACTTTTCCAGGTTTGTGTTTCTCTGTCACCCGCAAACACGGGTTGCAAAACATGTGCACTTCTACTGAATCTCGAGGAATCATAAATGCTGAGCCTTTGCTTCCCAAGGAGGAATGCTGCAATAATGAAGAAACAATGGGAGCAAGAAGCGAAGGCAGATTTGTTAATGGCTTTCTCCAATGGCTTCTACTGCTCAGTGGTTCATTCCGAACGCTGCCACTCACAGAGGTAATTACTTTCTCTCTCTAGCATGTACACAACAAGTGTCGCTGCTGTTTCATAGGCATGGAAGTTTAGAGTTCAGGACATGTTCAGAGCACAGTCATGTTGGTCATGGGGCATGAAGATTGAATTATATGATATCATAAATATATATATATATATAATCTTTTGAACAAAATAAAAAAAAAAAAGGCACAAATGAGGATGGAAATCAGAACTCCTTCCATATCGTTCAGAATAAGGAGTCAAGAAAACTGTCAAACCTGGCATCGTTTACAATGAGAGCCATTTTTTGTAGTCTTGGATTTAGATTTTTGGGCACGCGAAAGTTTTCCAAGTGGGACTTATAATTCCTTTCCTTCCGGTACTGGTTTCATTTTCTAGCATAAAAAATCCCAAAGGAAAAGGAGATGAAAGGGAGGATGGTTTGGAAAGAGACGCTCCATTTCCTTATAGAAAAAGTTGTCCAAGTTACCATATTATTGCTTCTTTTTTTTCAAATGTGTGAATACGACTTTATTAGACTAATTAGTGAGGGAGTGGGGGGTCCCGCTGTTCAAATACTTTCCATAATACTTCTTGCCTAATCGTGTATATGAAAATTCTGGAATTGATTGCCGATCGAGAATACCTAATTTGTTTTAAATGGTTGGGGGGTTGGGGAGCATGATATTGTACCATAAACTTTTTCCTTGCATCATGTTATGTTTAATGAGGAGATTTCTTTTATTTCAGTTCAATTTAATTATCAGGGTAAGTGTTTTTCAGGATTCTTTCCTCGATCGAGATATCATTAGACATCATGATCGATGATCTGATTGATTTTTATTTTTTTAATCCTCTAAAAAAATTATTAAAGCTAATGTTTGCCCTAGCCTCTTCATTAATTTGTTTACTCCACTATAGTCTATACTTCTTATAATAAGACATATTTGTGTAATCTAGTCCTTGCATATAAATTTGTAAACATGGAGAATACAACCAATATAAAATGTCAATTGAAAACCTTCGTACATATCTGTGAGCGTAGTAAGAATAAGGAATCGATAAACCCTTTTCTTATTTGATGTTTTGAGTAAACAGAACCAAGAGTTTTTTTTTTTTTTTTTTTTTTTTTTTTTTTAGTGCTTTCTCTGGACGAACACTTGAGTGCAAAATGATTTATACCAGTCTCGTAGGTGCAACTTTTTGAAAATAAGAAAAAGACTCGCTGAGAAAAATTAACTAACATTTTATAGCAAGTCTCACTTTTTTCATAGGACTTGCATGAAACATTGAACCTTGTATCTAGTTAGCACTCCCCCTGTATGAAATCCTCTACGAAAAATTCATCTGCAAATAGACACTGATGAGAGCAAGTTGGCGGTCATTCATGATCTGCCGTTAATAAATTGTGCAAGCTGCATGTGTTTATAAGTGTATGGTCGTCGTCCCAAGTAATTTAGGTTTATGATCTATTTTCTTTCTTGTTTCCTTTTCCATATGATCTCAAACGATCCAGTAGATTAAAGGTAGAAACATGCATCATGACTTATAAGCTAGCTGGGGATCAATATCTTATATATTGGTTATATGCTTGTAAACTCAGTATATCTATATATCCACGCTAATTTGAAACTTGGGTTTTGTAAATTAGAGCATAGCATTTATTTATATCTTTATCTTGATTCGGTAATATCCTGCACTGACTTTGACCTGCTTAAGAATGCTTTCCCCCATTGGGAATTGCATAAATCAAGTCTGATTTAAAAATCACATGCCCAAAATCATGGCTGATATGGCTAGAATTTGGCATCTAAATCTAGATTGTTTTAGAAAAGCGAATTTGTTTTTATATATTGGGTTAACTTCTGGAAAAAGCCAATATATAAGCACAAAGTTTAGATACATAATGTGATTCACCATTTATCAACTTGAGTTCATGTAATTTTCATTAATTCGGATGAATGCAACCTCTTATCAGTAACGAGATGTTAAAATTTCATCGTTTAGAGCGAAAAATTATCGCAATGCACTGTTAGGAGATGGGATTGGAAATAACATAACATAAGCCACCAACTCACCAAGCTTCTTTGCAGCTTTGACAATTGGATTCTCACTTGGCCAACCTTAAGTAAAAGGTTATTGCAGCTAGGTTTGGTGCTCATGCTTGTATGTGGAGGTGGTGACCAAAAATTCTTGATCATAAGGAATCTGCATGATCACGCACTCTCCTTGCTGCTTCATTAATCCGAGCACTCAGTTGTGTTTGTACACGTTTCTAAAGAAGCCACACGTTCTGTATTTCTACTGAACTTGTGCACACTCTTTCTGCTTAGTGAACTCCTGCACTTGACATGCATTTGTACACGCTTCTGATCGATGCCACGCTTTATGTATTTCAAATGGTTCAATTCCTGTGGAAATACTTTTAGTCTTTTAAACTTCCCAGTGATCATTTGCTATTTTCACTCTGAATGAACAATGTCATCAATTCTTGCAGATGGGAGAAGAGGTTCAAGCATTGGGGAAGATTGCAGGGCCCATCGTGATGACAACCTTGCTTATATACTCAAGGTCCGTTATTTCCATGCTCTTCTTGAGTCGTCTTGGAAGAACAGAGCTGGCTGGTGGGTCACTGGCGATTGCCTTTGGGAATATCACAGGCAACTCAATACTCAAGGGCCTGTCCACGGGGATGGAACCAATCTGTTGCCAAGCCTATGGAGCCAAGAGATATTCAGTTCTCAGCCAAATGTTTCAGAAAACTCTGTGTCTTCTCTTACTCGTTTCCATACCGATCTCAGTACTATGGCTTTACGTTGACCCCATCTTTCAATGGTTAGGTCAGGACCCAGACATCACAAAAGTTGCAAAGGTTTACTTGATTTTCTCCATTCCTGAATTGCTAGCGCAAGCTCACCTCTACCCACTAAGGGTCTTCTTAAGAACCCAAGGCTTAACCTCCCCACTAACGATAGCCGCCACTTTTTCAGCCGCCCTTCACCTTCCCATTAACTACTTTCTCGCCACATATATGAAATTGGGGGTCAAAGGTATTGCACTGGCTATTGCTTTTAACACTGTAAACTTGAACTTGGGCTTGATAATATACCTTCTTGTCTCGGAAAAACCGCTAAAACCATGGCATGGGGCCACATTTATCTCAGCATTTCAAGGGTGGGGGCCTTTGCTAAGTTTAGCACTGCCTAGTCTGATTTCAGTGTGCTTGGAGTGGTGGTGGTATGAAATAATGTTGTTCTTGTGTGGATTATTGAGTAATCCGCAGGCTAGTTTGGCTGCAATGGGCATCCTTATTCAAACGACAGGCTTGTTATATGTGGTTCCAATCTCTTTAAGTGGTGGTTTAACAACCCGAGTTGGCCATGCTCTGGGCGCTGGTCAACCGTCCCTGGCCCAACGGACAGCCATTATTGGACTTAGTGTGGCCTCTGCTTTTGGACTCTCGGCCCTCACTTTCACGACTGTGGTGAGGTCTGTGTGGGGAAAGTTGTTCACAGACGAGTCTCAGATTCTGGATTTGGTTTCAGCTGCACTTCCAGTTTTGGGGTTATGTGAACTCGGAAACTCTCCCCAGACAGCTGCATGTGGGGTCTTAACAGGCACGGCACGTCCTAAGCTAGGTGCCCGGATAAACTTGTTTGCATTTTACGTCATCGGATTGCCCGTGGCTATTCTCATTACTTTCGTGTACAATGTTGGCTTTCTAGGTCTATGGTTTGGGTTGCTATCAGCACAGTTTTCCTGTCTGTTTATGATGGGGTACGCATTGATCCGCACAGATTGGAGGTACCAAACTAAAAGGGCTGAGGAACTGACTCTTGCCGCAGAAGAAAGGCCGCCAGATCATAGGGATGATTTGGAAAGTGGCCTACTTATCACTGTTCTCTAAATTCTAAAAATAAATCAAGTCGGTCGATGGACCCATTTTTTGGCAAGAGTATCAAGGATAAACCAGGATATACATAACTGAGTAAAAATTGCGTACACCTTGGTCATCGTTATACGCATTCTTGACGTTGAACAGATACGAAGAACTACTTCCATCCATTGCATGTAGATCATGATCAAATGCATTGGTAACTCGCTGTCTAGGATCATATCTTTTTGCTCATATTTTTATTTGTCCATCTTTTAGCAAGATCGGAGACAACAGAAAATGCTTTCCCTCCAATTAAGAAACACGCACTCGCACACGCATGCATGCCTTTTTTTATTTCTTAGCTCCCATTATTATACATCTCTTTTTCAAATGGTACACTTAATTATATTGCAATTCGCAAGTAGCCAATACTGAGTTTGAGGAGGAAAGAAAAGGAAAGGACAATGCGTTATTTTACTCACGGTGGCTTAATCTCCATCTCATCGATCCCCACCCACCTCGATCCTTCTGATACATGCCAAACATGAATACATTACCTTAATGACTATATCTAGATCACTCTAACGTATCTAAAAAGCCTGCAAATCATGCCCTTCAGTCCCATGCTGAAATTGATTTCTGACCTATAACCCGGGGATATGAATGCTATATCATATTGCCTTCGGCAGTAGATAAGAGCCTCGGGGTCATTTTGGAATGAAAAAATTTGGATAATATTGAGGATCAGGCATAATTTAATTTCTAGGCACTTATGATGTGATGAACAATTTGGAAGGAAGGATACTGCACCACCCAGCGTGAGTGCCAGTGAGACGTAGAAGTTCTTTCGTTCAGTACTCACTCACCGAAGTATGATCCTTCGAGAGGAAAAAATGATGAAGACCAAAAAAGGTAAATTTGCGTCTATGGTAAATTTGTTTTAAGATATATAAGAATTTTCCTTAGTTTTAAGATGAAATATTAAGAGTAAAGAGTTTGGGCTGTCGCAACATGTTTGACACTGAGATCAATACCATTGCCAACGCATATAGTTCCGATATAATTACATTCAGATCTGCACGCTATAATGTTAGACTGTGGGTTGCTCCGAAATCGACACACTAGTTGTTGTTAGCTGAGTTAGTCGGAGCAGATAAATAGGGCGGAATTATGTAGGATTCTCACTAGTAGGAATCATAAGAAGGACTATAATTTGTTGCAGACTTGATAGGTAGGTCGATTTTGAATTGAAGGTGGTTGAAAAACCATAACCACATCCCTACCTCCATTATATTCTTTAAAGCACCATTTGTTTGTTTGCCTCAGCCATATGAATTTAAAGATCAGTGGTTTCAAGAACAGTGATTTTGTTATAGAAAGAATGACTACAGTAGTACCAGCTTATACGTCCACCACAATTTGAGCCAAAATTAGTGATAGTACTGGCACCTGTAAACAATTATGTGGCAATACTGGCATGCACCTTGGTCAAGAGAATAGACGTTTGGAAAACCCATCTTGCGTAATAATGCAGAGAAGGAAACAGAACCCAGGGGTTTGGTAAGAACAATTGCAAGTTGATGAGTAGAGGGAACATGCAGAGTACAAATGAGACCAGCATGGAGTTTGTCACGAACGAGATGGCAGTCGATTTCAATATGGTCTGTATGCTCGTGGAAGACGTGGTAGTTGGCAATGTGAAGCGCAACCTTATTATCACAGAAGAGTAAAGTTGGTTGAGGGTGTGGAGTGCGGATCGAAGATCCTGGAGTAAGTGGCGAATCTAGGCGAGCTCACAAACAGCAGCAGCCACGGAGCAATACTCTGCTTCAACAGATGGATGAGAAACCGCTTTGGTTTTTTTAAGACTTCCAGGAGATGAGAGACTCCAAAGAAGAAAACACAAAACCCATAGACACGTCGGCGAGTGTAAAGGCAGGCCCAATTAGCATTGGCAAAGGCCTTAAGATGAAGGCTAGATGTAGCAAAGGCCTTCAGAACACGTTGGGCAGCATTGAGATGAGGTTCACGCGGTGCTTTTAGATATTGACTAAGAGCATGCACAAAAAAAGTGAGGTCTAGACATGTAAGTGTTAAGTAGAGCAAGCAGCCTATCAAACATCTGTAAGCAAAAGGATCAATAAGAATAATAAGTTTTGCTAAGTTTCAAATACTACTCTTATGGAAAATGACGTAAGCTTGGCACCCAAAAACCAGTGTCTTCTAAGATGCCCAAGTCATATTTCCTTTGGCATAAGGAAATTCCCTTTGCAGATCGAGCCGCTTCTATGCCAAGAAAAGCTTTAAATGACCAAGATCTTTTAGCTAAAACTCATTATACAATAAGATTTTAAATGCAGAGATTTATGCTTCATTATTGCTAGCAATTAATGTTATCAACGTATACTAACAAAGCAACGAAAGACTTTCCTTGAAGTCTAGTAATAAAGAGATCGGTAATGCAGAGATTTTGATTATGTGAAACCGTGCTTAAGTAGAGTTGAAAAAAACTTAGAGAGACATTGCCTAGAGGCTTGTTTCAAGCTATACTGTGATTTTTGCAACCTACAAACCCGAAACTCCCCTTTAGTGCCAAAATCAAGGGGTAAAGTCATATACACTTCCTTATATCCTCTCCATATAGGAAAGTATTATTACCATCCAATTGAACTAGGCATTAATCATGCACAACAGCTAGGGTTGTACACCGATGGGTTTGGCGTCGGTTTTGGTACAAAAACCGAGACACCACCGACCTTTACCGTGAGTCTATTAAACCAACCGAAATTGAGGGTTTGGGGAGAGAAAACTGATCATATCGATCTCGATGTGCGTCGGTGTAGTCGTCGGTTTACCGTTGGCATCTTCTGTGAAGGAGGAGGAACTGAGAAAGAATGAAGAAGAGTTGTGCCGTTGTCTGCCATGGAAGAAGGAGGTTGCAGAGAGGAAGAAGATGACGCGGGGAAGAAGAAGAAGAGGGGTGAGGGGGGTTATTAACTCATTTTGAAACGGCGCTGTTCTATTACATTTTTTTTTTTTAACATTCAGACCCTAAACGACGCCATTTCACTTAATTAAGTGAAACGGTGCCATTTGTTTTTACATATATTTTTAAAAATATATATAAACAGACCGGATTGGTCGGTTCAGTGGTTTTTCAGGGGTTTAAACCGATGTCGGTTTTCCTGGGATGTCGGTTTTCCATCAATTCCTCTTACTCGCCGACTGGTTCTTTGCCTGTTCCGACTAGTTCCATACTCCGACGGTCAGTCTGATCGATTCACAATTGGTTTGATCGGTTCCTGTACACCCCTAACAACAGCTAGAGAAAATAAGCATCAAACTATGACCAATTGACAACAAGTGAGAATGTTCCCAAATAATTTAAGTCTTCTTGTTTCATGTACCCTTTAATAACTAAACAGGTTTTGTATTGTTCAATGGCCCCATCAAAATTACACTTGATGCGATACACTCATTTACATCTTATGGCAGACTTACCAGGAAGCAAATCCATTACCACCCAAGTGTCATTTTTCTCCAAATTTGCTAATTCATTTTCCAAAACCTCACGCAAATTGGCTCATTTCTATGACAATGCTACTAATACAATTGCGGAATGTAGAGCGTTGCTTGATAGGTTGAGATTATGTAGGCTGCTCGGGTTGAGAGATCTATTGGTGGAATCCGATTCAAATATAGTGGTGGGATGGCTCATCTCATGTGTTTGTCGTTAATAGTGGTTTCTATGGGATTATTGGGAGGAAGTAAAGGAACTTGTTCGATTACTTAAGGTTCGATTTCAGCATAATTTTATATAAGTAAATATTGTAACAGCCCGCTAGAAATTCAATTGTGAAATTTCTATTAACTTTAAGAACCTCGTGAAAACCCCATAAGTTTTCACGAATGCATTAATCATATAGGTTTTTGTCTAATTACATAGTTAGTGTTATTATTTACTATGGTATCAGAAGTGTGTTTTTGATTATTGGAGATAGTTAGAAGTGTCAAAATGTATTATGGTTTGTGCCATTAGACTCGGAGGGTTATTTAAAGTCTTATGGCGCAATAATTTTTTTTTATATTTTCGGTCAAAACGTCTGTTTAAAACTGTAGATATTATTGGATAAAAAAAAATATCTTGAGGTAATTTTCATGAATATTATTGGGTAAAAATATTTTGAGTTGATTTTTATAGATATTATTAGATAAAATATTATGAGATAATCTTTTATAGATATTTTGGGTAGGAGAAAACTACACTCAACTCTCAACTCCAGCCTCATCTCTTCCATATCTCATCCATAATTATCTCCAGCCACCTCTCCCCACGAAATTATCTAATTACACCTTCCAATAAAAGATTATCAAACCCTCTCTCTCGGACAGCTTTTAGGAGGTCTTTTGCACGCCCATTTCGAAGCTGTTGTAAGTGTTTTATCATAAAGTCTCCTTCATATAAGTTGTTCCTTTTTTAGTCTAGTTTACATGGATATCTTATTTGCCCCATTTGAAGATCATTTGGTCAGTCAAATATTGTATAAACTATAGAAAGGTCATTCTGGGAGATAAACTGGAGAATATGTTATAGTTTGGAGTTTTTGACCAAGCTAATGGATAGATATTGGTCCGAAATTTTTATGGAGTATTGTTAACATGTATATGTGACTATTGGTTGAGGATTTTTGCATGATTAAAGGTTTTGATGAAAGATTTACTTAGATTTAGAAACTTAGAAACTGGAAGAAGAAAAACAGTTTCTGTTTTGAGAAAGTTTAACTCTTTGGTGGTCTAAACCTATTCTAATGACTTTAATAATTTTATTGGAGGATCCTAAGTATCTTATATACATGTTATATTATTATTTTGAAGATATTTGATGTTAGTTTCAAAGATATGAAATTTTATGCAAAGAGATATTCAAACAAGCCAAAGTGTGGATATTCTTGGCTAAATTTATGTTTTGGTTAATTTCTAACCATGTGATCTTGAATTAGAAGCTTATATATGTTTTAGGACATCTTTTTAAACCATGTGATGGTTTGGTTTGAAGATCATATATTTATAAGTCATAGATCAAGATATTTATCAAAACTAGTTGAGGAAAAAGTTTCTGTTTTTGGATTAAGTGTAAAACCAAAAACTCCAAATGTTATTTTGTGATTTTGGTGACTTTGGTTTGATGATTTAAAGCATGGTTGATGTTAGGATGATATTATGAATATGTTAGAAGTAAGATTTGATTTTTTGAAACTCTTGAAGATGTTTTGATTTAATGTCAAAACTTGTGATTCAAGTGCTTGGATCTTTTTACAAAAAAGTTTGGTGTTGATTATTAGCTTTTTCTAAATGGATGTTTTAAGTATGGTTTTGAACTTAGGATTGGAAGATGTTTGTTGCAAAATTTTGGTTTAAGCATGAGTTTTGAAGTTGGAAGGAATTGCAACAAAAATAAAGGGAAATGGCCTATGGATGTTTCAACCATAGTGTGTTCTTCATAGTTATGTTTTGTTTTAAATTTTTCTGAGTTGATATTTAAGTTTAGGATAAAATTTACATGAGGAATGTAAATTTTAGAAACTTTTAGAGTTAGTATGCAAAATCCTTAAGTTATGGGTAAAACAGTCATTTTTCCACATGTAGAGAGTAAAATAAAAATTTTACTCTTTAAGTTAGTATTTTCCATATTTCAAATTATTAGTGATTTAGTTCTAACTTTTAGAATTACTAATTACAGTTCTTCGTGATCGCACTTGAAGTTTTATAAGAAACGCGGAGATCGAGGTAAGTTAGCTTTTAACTTACTAGCAGTCTACTGTGTATGTGTGCTAAGTAAAAGAATTACAGTGTATGTATGTATGTTATCATATATGTCATACCATGCCAAGTTATCATGTAATTGTCTATTATACAGAATTTATTCTGTCATCAATTTTTATCTGTTACACAATATATTCTGTCATGTATTACTATACATTACAAATATGTCATGTTAAATATGTTGTCTGTTATATGTTATGCCATGTTACGAAATGTTACTATCTCAAGTTGGTTATGTATTTAACTACAATTGTGATGCGTAAAATACATGGGGCCACAACAACTGTGGAGTATGTATTTTTCATGTTAAGTCAAGTTTGTGTAGAATACATGGGGCCACAACAACTGTGGAGTATGTATTTACACGTAGAATACATGGGGCCACAACAACTGTGGAGTATGTATTTTTAATGTTAAGTCAAGTTTGTGTAGAATACATGGGGCCACAACAACTGTGGAGTATGTATTTACACGTACAATACATGGGGCCACAACAACTGTGGAGTATGTATTTACACGTAGAATACATGGGGCCACAACAACTGTGGAGTATGTATTTTTCATGTTAATTCAAGTTTCAGAACAAGTTCATGCTAAGTCAAGTTTCAGATTAAGTTCATGTCAAGTCAAGTTCAGTTCATGATTCAATTTAAGCTATGTCAATTATGCTATGTTGTACGCTATGTTATGCTTTAATTACTTATGAATTTGATTATGCATTTATGCTTTTACTGTCATACATGTATCATTAGTCTGTATGGAAGTTTTTTGTTAACTTGCTGAGATTTGTAATCAAATCTCACTTTGGTAGTCCCAACTACCATTCCCCCCTAATGGTAGATCTTGTTACAGGACCTGAAGGAGAATCGGGAGCTGATCAACTAGACACAGTTGACTAAGTGACGGTGCGACATAAATGTTGATATAGTAATTAACGTAAATTACTACTTGTACGATTGAGTTGCATCTCTACTACTTTTTGGATCATAACCATTTTGGACTAGTGTTGTGATCTTAGTTGTTCAATGGATTTTTATGTATGAAGTATGTTTTAAGCATTTGGGATATTTTCAATTTGGTGCATAGTATTGCTAAAAAAAAAATTTATCCGCTGCGAATATTGCATATTGTTAGATGCATGTTAGGAATATTGCATCTTATACGTCATGAACGGGGGCAGGTAACCTTGTGTTGCATGTCTCGACGCTTCAAATGTCCGTCCGATCCCAAACGGAATTTGGGGGCGTCACAGGGATAACATACATACATACATACATTGTAGTTCCTTTACTTAGCACACATACACAGTAGACTGCTAGTAAGTTAAAAGCTAACTTACTTCGATCTCCGCGTTTCTTATAAAACTTCAAGTGCGATCACGAGGAACTGTAATTAGTAATTCTAAAAGTTAGAACTAAATCACTAATAATTTGAAATATGGAAAATACTAACTTAAAGAGTAAAATTTTTATTTTACTCTCTACATGTGGAAAAATGACTGTTTTACCCATAACTTAAGGATTTTGCATACTAACTCTAAAAGTTTCTAAAATTTACATTCCTCATGTAAATTTTATCCTAAACTTAAATATCAACTCAGAAAAATTTAAAACAAAACATAACTATGAAGAACACACTATGGTTGAAACATCCATAGGCCATTTCCCTTTATTTTTGTTGCAATTCCTTCCAACTTCAAAACTCATGCTTAAACCAAAATTTTGCAACAAACATCTTCCAATCCTAAGTTCAAAACCATACTTAAAACATCCATTTAGAAAAAGCTAATAATCAACACCAAACTTTTTTGTAAAAAGATCCAAGCACTTGAATCACAAGTTTTGACATTAAATCAAAACATCTTCAAGAGTTTCAAAAAATCAAATCTTACTTCTAACATATTCATAATATCATCCTAACATCAACCATGCTTTAAATCATCAAACCAAAGTCACCAAAATCACAAAATAACATTTGGAGTTTTTGGTTTTACACTTAATCCAAAAACAGAAACTTTTTCCTCAACTAGTTTTGATAAATATCTTGATCTATGACTTATAAATATATGATCTTCAAACCAAACCATCACATGGTTTAAAAAGATGTCCTAAAACATATATAAGCTTCTAATTCAAGATCACATGGTTAGAAATTAACCAAAACATAAATTTAGCCAAGAATATCCACACTTTGGCTTGTTTGAATATCTCTTTGCATAAAATTTCATATCTTTGAAACTAACATCAAATATCTTCAAAATAATAATATAACATGTATATAAGATACTTAGGATCCTCCAATAAAATTATTAAAGTCATTAGAATAGGTTTAGACCACCAAAGAGTTAAACTTTCTCAAAACAGAAACTGTTTTTCTTCTTCCAGTTTCTAAGTTTCTAAATCTAAGTAAATCTTTCATCAAAACCTTTAATCATGCAAAAATCCTCAACCAATAGTCACATATACATGTTAACAATACTCCATAAAAATTTCGGACCAATATCTATCCATTAGCTTGGTCAAAAACTCCAAACTATAACATATTCTCCAGTTTATCTCCCAGAATGACCTTTCTATAGTTTATACAATATTTGACTGACCAAATGATCTTCAAATGGGGCAAATAAGATATCCATGTAAACTAGACTCAAAAAGGAACAACTTATATGAAGGAGACTTTATGATAAAACACTTACAACAGCTTCGAAATGGGCGTGCAAAAGACCTCCTAAAAGCTGTCCGAGAGAGAGTGTTTGATAATCTTTTATTGGAATGTGTAATTAGATAATTTCGTGGGGAGAGGTGGCTGGAGATAATTATGGATGAGATATGGAAGAGATGAGGCTGGAGTTGAGAGTTGAGTGTAGTTTTCTCCTACCCAAAATATCTATAAAAGATTATCTCATAATATTTTATCTAATAATATCTATAAAAATCAACTCAAAATATTTTTACCCAATAATATTCATGAAAATTACCTCAAGATATTTTTTTTTATCCAATAATATCTACAGTTTTAAACAGACGTTTTGACCGAAAATATAAAAAAAAATTATTGCGCCATAAGACTTTAAATAACCCTCCGAGTCTAATGGCACAAACCATAATACATTTTGACACTTCTAACTATCTCCAATAATCAAAAACACACTTCTGATACCATAGTAAATAATAACACTAACTATGTAATTAGACAAAAACCTATATGATTAATGCATTCGTGAAAACTTATGGGGTTTTCACGAGGTTCTTAAAGTTAATAGAAATTTCACAATTGAATTTCTAGCGGGCTGTTACAATCTCCCCTCCTAAAAAAAGATTTCGTCCTCGAAATCGAAGTAAGTAAGAAATAACAAGTTAAGAAATATGTGTTGCTTACCAACCTGGTGTCTATCCCGTATATATTTACCTTTGAGATTATGTCATTCCTTAACTCTCTTATTTTAATCAACAATTATATTATACTTCTTTGCACAAGGTTGGCCAAGTTGTAACGACATACTCTCCAAACCTAAAACTTTAAGTAAATAATTTTTCGAAACTCTTCTTTAAAAAAGCATAGGTGATATACTTTAAATGTTCTTGTAAATACCATAGTTAGTAAAGAATTCATCAAAATTAAACCGTTAACCTCTCTCTTTTTAACAAAATCGGTGGCACTCTGTTTTAGACCAGACAACTCTGATCCGCGTGATTTTTATAGGTCTTCTGTAGTTGTCAGGCGCCGCATAGCTACGACACTACTTTGTTCTTCTGTAATTGTCAGGCACCGCAGCTATGATACTACATTGCTCTTGTCTCTTGTAGAGAAATGATTCACGAGAGGTGATTCGTCATAATTTTCTCTATAAAAGAATTATTCAGTTCATCTTCTTTCTCATCTCATTTTCTTCACTTTTCTGAAATTAATCTGCATTCTTACTCTGCAATCTCTTTCTGCTTACTCACTTTGCAATGGCTCAACAATCTTCTCATTGCCAAAACATGAGGTATTCTGCACCTCGTTCCCCAGTTGTTTCTGCTTCTTCCATAGGTGCTATTATGCAATCAAATAATGATCTGACTAATAAGTCAGAAAATGAACTTATCTACGAGCTTGTGAGTCTCGGTACTCGATACTCATCAGCCATTGTCGCATATTCTCAGAGACTGCAATCCAGGACTGGTGGGGTTGACAAACTCCACGAGAGTATTTCTCTGCTTCAGAGGCTTCTTATGGAATCCAACATGAAGATAGAAGCAGTAAAGCGAGAGAACAGAGATTTAAAATCTTTGCTTAACTCTTCTTTTCGAGTGGCTACTCCTTTAGATAGGAGAGGCATGCAGATTTTTGAAGAGCAAGAACGTTTAAAGATTGAGGCAAAGAGCCTCAAATTTCTGTAATTTTGCTTTATGATAATAAAATAATACTTCACAAATATTCATATTTGTGTTTCTATCTTCTGGTATATGTTTTATGTACTCCATTTTATTTCTTTCAGGGATTTTCATATATATGACATGATCCAATGACTCATATAAATATGCATTTAATCATGCATATCCAAACTCTCAGTAATCTTCAAGTTAATAAAAACCTCAAGGAGTTCACTCATGGACATGTGACCTTTGTCTCTTATAAATAAATAAATAAATAAAAAGTATTCAATAAAGCCATGATCAGGAATGATATAAGGTATAACAACATTAGGAATTTTAGTAGGAGAAGAATGTTGATTGTCTGAAAAGGAATGGAATGGGAAAATATGTTCATGAAAGTGAACATCACGAGATATAAAGGTAGTAAGAGTGTCCAAATCAAGGAGTTTATAGCCTTTAATCCTAAATAGGATAAGCAATGAAAGCACAATGTTGAGTTCAGGTATCAAATTTGGAATGATGAGAAACTGAAGTTGAGGAAAAGCAGAGACATCCAAACACACGTAAATGATTATAAAAATGTATTTGATTAAAGAGAAGAGAAAGAAACATCAATTTTATTAATAAACTCTCATTTTACTTTTAGGTGGAAGAATACCTTCTTTAAAAAAAATTAAAAAATAAAATACTTGGGGTTACAAGAATCCAAAACCAAGCCTTTGAAAAGTATAACTGATAAAATATGATAATTACACAAAGTCTATAGTTTAATAAATAAATAAATAACTAATTCTCACTATGAGAAGAGAATCTGATTCAACAAAAGGTCTAACATAAGTTGATAGCACAAAATTAAGTGAATTCTTAATGTTGATGGTTAACAAATGTGTTTGTGCCATCTTCAAGGAAGCAAACAAAGCCAAGGCCAAACTCTAGGGTCTTAGAGTGGGTCATTTTATATATTTATCTCACTTTCACTCTAAATCTAGAATTTGAATAGAAATTCTATGAGATCCAATTAAATATGCAGGTTGAATGTGCCTCAATTGTGATAAAAGCTTTGTATTTATAATAGGAACTGCTACAACTTACTAGCGTAATTCAAATCTATACATGTAATAATTCAGGGTACAAGTTTGAATGTAGCACAAAGGAGATAAATTACAACTGTTATCGACTTGCTTGATCCTCATCTTTTAGCAAGAACGTCTGTTGCTGCTACGTTTGACTGAGTCTTCATTAGATAAGCTGTGGAAGAGATAGACATCATGATGCACGTGTTTGATATAAGAATTGACCCAAAAGCTAAAAGAGAGGAGTAAAAGAAAATAAAGTACTGGAGAAGGCCAAAGGGCAGGACACGACCTTTTACATCCTAATCCTTACTCCAAAGTAAAAGCATAACATTATATCATATAAAATTAACTAAATCATGAGTATTAATTGTCCAAACTCCGAAGTGGGAGTGCGAGTGGGACGTAGACATATACGTACTATCATCGTACTATCATTGAAGTCACGACAATCGGTTAGAAAGAGTTATTTGAAGCTATAATGGTGGGTGGGTTTAGATCGATGCAACCAGGATATTGATGGTGGAAAGAGACCAATTGTTACTGTTGATCATTTGGCTTGCTTCCATAAAAGTGTATTTAGATGGCAAAGAATATCTCATATTATTTTTAAATAATTTGTAAATAATAGTAAAATTATAGTAAATAGTTTGTGATTTGTGTAAGAGGATTTTCCACCATTTTGGTCCATATAGTGAGCCCATAAGGGATCTCTGGATAATGAGGGAGAGAAAACCCGATCAGGCCCAACAACCCTCCTCTGAAAAGAGTCAATGAGCCTCTATAGAGTACTTGGCCTATAAGTAAAACCAATCCAAGAAAGCAACCCTCACATGGGAACGACGGACGATAGGAGCGAACGACAGACGATAGGAACAAATGGGGCTCACCGCCCTAACACTCTTCAATGACACCTAGTTTTCAGGTACCTATACAAGCAGGTGAGTGAGAGATGCAGGAAACCTTCAATCTTCTGACAGCAGGCATAGAAGGGCTTAACAATAAAACTCCATAGGATAAAGTGAGTCAATGAGTCACACCGCATTAATGATACCACTCCCTTGACTCTACACCGCATTAAAGGATTCTAACTAGGTGAACAATTGAAGTGACAAACTCCTTCAAGCAAGATATGGGTTGTTCCCACCCAAAAACCTAGTATAAAAGCAGCACCCCAAGTACAAAGAACTCTATGTGATTCCTTTAAACTCTCACCCAAACTACTAAAGATATATACTGACTTAAGCATCGGAGACTCTCCGGCCTCCACTAAGGCCTGCCACAATCTCTATGTTTTCTTAAGTGTACAAGTGTGAGGACTAAAACCCAAGTTGTTGGAATCCAGCCCAAATGCATACGAAACACAACGTTAATAATCTGTTTGTGAATAGTAGTAAAATAATCTAAAAATATTTAAAAATAGTTATATTTACAAACAAACCCTAACTATTAAAAAATTGAGTTCGGACATATTTCGATTTGTGTTGCATGGTTATAGTCAAACTTTATAACCCACGCAGACAAACGTTTGGTTCAAACATTACTAGTCATGACTAGTAAAGTCCGTTTAAGGTTGGCAGGTATCACCCATAACTTATGACTCCAACAACGAACATATATACATAATCAAAACAGGAATGCAATAATGTTTATGAATTAAAAGTCAGATATTTATTCTTTCAGTGTGAAAGGAATGACAAGAAAATAAGATCGATGCATTTTCCACAAATTAGGTTTACAACAACTAAAGCTTATTCCATAATACAATCATGTGAAATATCTTCAACGATAAAATGGTAAATTAACCTGAAAATATCTTTTAAAATCTTCGAATTTGTCAATGTTCAGAAGTTGAAAGCTTGACTAAAAATCAGCCACAAATTTGACTCCAACAACAAAGAAACCTCATCAAGATATATATCACATGCATTTAAAAAAAAAATATTACAGAGACAAAAAAATTATATAAAATAAACTCGTAAATTAATGTAGTTTCATTAAATTCATTAGATCTATTTTATAATAAAAGTAACTTTACAATTTAAAATACCACATCAACCAATATCAGTTTATGAGTTTACTTTTGTGTTATTTTTTTTATGGCTGGAGTATTTTTTTTAAAATATTATTATTATTATTTATGTAATATATATGTTTGGTCATATCATAATCCACTTTGAGTTTTTTTTTTTTTTTTAATAACCCTAACATTGTGTTGAATACTAGTTGTCACAATTTTGATTTCTAGATAATGACAAAGGAAAAACTTATTACTGACCTATTTTTTAATAAAAATATGTTCAAGATGTGCAAGTTTTATAAAATAAAATAAAATAAAACTTATAATAAAAAGTGAGTTTTTTTCTAACATTCGATACATTTTCTTTAGATTAGATTTGTTCAAAGGAAAAATATAGTTATAAGTACAATTGTATATTAATCTGTGTACTAATGTGATGTGATTAGTCAAAAAATAAATTTTATTAAAAATAATATTAATTTAAATTTTAAATATGAATAAATCAGTATTGATATACAGATTAGTGCGTGACTATATTTATATGTAGTAAAATTCTTGTTTAAAAGGCTCGTACATTTTCATCAAGTCATTTACGAAGAAACAAATGCAAATGGGAGCGAAAACATCGGAGGCTGATGCCTCGGGACAGCACTTTAATTTTAACATATAAAATTAATTAAATAGCCTGTACTCATAATATTCTCTGGCTACCATTGTACTTTTGAGACCCCACCAGAGAGGGTTCCGAATGAGCTACGTTGAATTTGGGACCCACGTAGTGTTAGATTGATATTTCAATTGGGTAGCTTTGTAATAAAGAAAGGGTCACGTTTTTTTTGGCAGTTGAGGAGGTTGAGATGGTCACAAAAGAGGTTGGGTCTGTGTTATCAAAAAAATAAAAATAAAAATATAAAATAAAGATGTTGGGTCTGTCTATCATCGTTTGCCGACATATCTTCCACTAGTCTAAGATAGCAAACCCCCACGAAAGTTCGTCGCTTTGTTTATAGTTGTTCCCGAAGCATATCCACCACTGTCGGAGAGCCACATATTTAAAATTCTCATGCATTATTTCTGCACACGTCGCTTTACTTATTAAAGCATCTAGAGAAATGTTATTTAACATTTTAATTTTTTTTATTATCTTTTTATTATCTTATAATATAATATTAAATAATTAAAAATTAATTTTTTTATTTTACTCATATCATTTAATACTATATCATAAAATAATTAGAAAATACTAAAAAAATAGATGTTAAATAAATTTTTTTCAATCATCCCTCCTTTTGTGAACTTATACAACATTTTCAATCCCATCTGGACTTTTATCCAATTAATCACCTATTATCTATGTGGAAATTTTAGCAAATAAAACAATACCTTTTGAAAATATTCACATGAGAGGAAGAGTAATACTAAATACAAAATTAGAAAATGCAAGTCTCACTTATTTTCTTAAAAAAGTAATTTTTTAAAAATAATTATTAATTATTTTTTATGTAAGTTTTATATTTATCTATTTTTTTTTCTAAATGAGTGCGCGGGACTTATACATCTTAAGATTACAAATATCATTTATCTATCAATTTATCCTAATAATCATGGATATAAAAACTAAAGAGTAGTGTTATTTGAAGACCTTTATGCCACGCATTATCAACACAACATAATTTAATTTGTAGATTCAAATTTTAAAATTTATCTTAAAAATTAAATTATGCTATGTGGATGGTGCATAGTGTAAAAGTCATCTAATAAAATTATTCAAAACTAAAATATAAGAAAACACTAAAAACAATTAATAAAAATTTAGACACCAAGTAAAAACTTTCGATAACTCTTTAAGAAGGCAAATCAATTCACTTGCTAAATAACAACATTTAAATCCTTCATAGGATAAAGACATTATAATTAATTTAAGCTTTCACAAAATATTTGTAAATTTAAATAATAGGTTCTTGGAAGGACAAATTTGTCCCTCACTAGATTGGGCACGGCCCACTTCGCTAAGACCAAAAGTCCATATGTTAAAGGTCCAGCGAATGGCGAGAAGAAAATCCAAACCAGCACAACAAAGATGGGTTAACCTTTACACGGGCATGCCTCCATGACCCGATATGGGTCAAGACCTCATCCCTGACAGGGGCTATCGCATTAAATGCAGTGACATATCTTTATCACAAACTCTCTCTCTTTCAAGGCAAAACTAACTTAAGCATTGGATGTATTTTTTCACACTTTGAACCACCACATTCCCTTGATACAAATTGGACGCGAAGGCCGATGGAGTGCGAAATACGTGTTTGAACCCCATAATAATCCCATAACTCTAAAATTCTCTCATAGCTTCCACCATAAACGAATATGCCAATCAATTATTTTCACATTAACACATTTTTTGAGATACTCGAAGAAAAGGCCTCAAATCCATTCATACATAACTTCAAAGTGATTTCTTAGAACATATTTTAATTTTTTTTTAAATAAAGATTGTAATTAAACAAATCAAGTTGTTCATAAATGGCTTAAACTCAACTCGAGTTTGATTTGATTAATTCAAGAATAAAGCTTGCACATAAATTTTATCTCATTTATAAACGAGCTAATTCATATAAGGGAAATGCTACCAGCCGATCGGGTGTAATTATCCCTTTTACACCAACGAATAAGGAGGTGTCATGTATAGAGTGTAGTAAAATGAAGAATACATTCAATGCAGCTGATTGTATGAAAAATGTAGAATCACTTTTCCTCTCCCTCTCTCTTTTCCTCCCCCCTCCCCCGTCGGCTCGCCCCCCTCTCCCCTTCGTCTCTCTCTCTCTCTCTCTCTCTCTCTCTCTCTCTCTCTCTCTCTCTCTCTCTCTCTCTCTCTCTCTCTCTCTCTCTCTCTCTCAAATATGCTTTCTCTCCCTCCCTTGAAGAATAATCTCCTTTAAAACCCCTCTGTCTCCCTCCCTCTTCTCCCACACCCCTAAACCATAATTAGATCGTCAAAGCTCTCAAGGTCTTCGAGAGAGATGTTGTGTTCTCCACTATTGAGTTACTCAGATTTGAACCCCACAAATTTGTAACAAAAAAGTTTGCTATTGCAGCAAAAGAAATAGCCTAAAAAGTTGTGTGCATGCCTTTGGGGGATATCTGAAAGCCTGTGGATGTGAACCCCACCCACACATTATCTATATGCAGAGAGAGATATAGAACAATGTTATCCTCTTCTAAACATGACTAAACTTGCAGAATGTCAAGAATAATAGCTATGGACATCACAATGCTTAACCTGAAAATTCAAAAGCATATTCAGAAACTTGAGCATGATTTAGAAATGGACCTACATCTTCATCCCTGATGTTTCTTTGAGGCAAAAGCACTCCTCAAAAAGCATTTGCACGCATATGAGTAAAACCACAAGAATTACACATTAATAGCCATAGTAAGTTGTGAATTTTTCCCTTCATATAAACTCATATGATATCATATTTTCTATTTTAGTATCTTTTTAGCTTTATAATGAGAATATTCAAAATATTCAAAAGGATTATAAAGAACCGCATTTCTAGTGCGAGTTATGTCATTACAAGCTTTTAATACTATAACTCTTTATATACATATCTATAAAATGCATATGTAGGTCTTTCCTTCCAAACGTCCTGTTTTCCCTTTTTCTTAATTTTTAAAAATTAAATTATTATAATCTTATGTTTAGTATGATCTATTTTCTTGAAAAAAGGATTATATTATTTCTCTCGTGGTAGTGTTATAAATGTTGTATGTTTTAGTTTACGGTTATATTTAGATGTTTGAATGCACTCAGATTATCACAATTGTGTTCAAATTTAGATATAGTTGAGGATCCAAACAAGTAATAGTTAATCAACTAAACATAACTGAGTTGTATGTAAAAGAGATAGTGAGGTTGCATGGGGTACCAGTATCCATTGTATCGGATGATACCCCCATTTCACTTCCAAGTTTTGGTGAATCTTACAAGAGGTAATGGGTATTAAGTTGAACGTTAGTACTACTTTTCATCCTGAGACAGATGGACAATAAAAAAGGACTATTTAGATCTTAGAAGAAATGTTGAGGGCATGTGTGATGGATTTCAAGGGAAATTGGCTACGACATTTACCGTTAGTCGAGTTTGCTTATAATAATAGCTTCCAAGCCAGTATTGGAATGGACCTTACTAGGCATTGTATGGCAAAAGATGCTGATCTCCGTTATTTTGGAATGAAGTAGGTGAAAAGAAGATTTTAGGACCAGAAATCATCCATATCAATCTCTATACTGGTCCATTATGGAATAACTAAACTGACACAAGTAAAATGAATTCTCTCTCTCTCTCTCTCTCTCTCTCTCTCTCTCTCTCTCTCTCTCTCTCTCTCTCTCTCTCTCTCTCTCTCTCTCTCTCCTGTTACCATTGAAACCCCTTCTTCTTCCTCAAACCTCTGTGAACCCTCCCTTCTAGTACTGTTGTGCTGTCTCGAATTGTAACAACATAAAAAAAATTTATTTATTAGTAAAACACACATGTAAAAATATTATTCCGTCAATAAATTGGGTAGATAGATATCATAATAAAATATTGTTTTGTTATTGGTAAAATGTTGTTGTGAAAACAAATTTTAGAATAAAATAGGAGCATGATAATGTTGTCTTCACAAATGATAATATTTAAAATATTTATAAATTTTGAATTAAATAAATTGTGGGAAACTAATTTTTACATGCATTGAGGAAATTTCTAAATAATATTTTTTATTTATTACTATAAAATATAAATAAAATAATTATTCAATCATTGCAACAACAAACCAATCATTAGTGGGATTCATAATTTTTTCAATTCTTTATAAAAAGTTAAACATATTTTAACATATTTCATATATACAAATACATCTCAATGGGACTCATAAAATCCTCTCAACTCACTATTATTCACATATAAACTCAAATTATCTCAGCTAATTTTAACATTTAAATGCAGCCTAAGTAAGCTTGGATAGAAAATCCAATATTGAGCTTTATTTAAAATATTTCATAGTACAAGGGATTGTTCCTCAAGAATAAGAGGTTATTGAGTAAGGATAAATTTATCTATTTATCATCTTTTTTTATCAATATTTTTTATATATTTAATATAACATTAAATAATAAACTTATAAGTAAAATATATTAATATATTTAATGATTGAATACTATATTATAAGATGATAAAAAAATGATAAGAGGATTACTCCTTGGGCAATTTCAATGTATAAGACCCGACCCAAGGTAGTAGTAGGTCCATGGATGTAGGCCTAGACAGTCTAGGCATCAAGCACCAGTGGTGAGAAAAGTGGGGTGAGGAATGGATAAGTTTCTTGGCCAAGGATCATCAAGGCATTGGACAACGAATTAAATTATTTATTATATTATATACAAAAATTTAAAAAAATTATAATAATTGAATAAGATAATTCGATGAGATATTGGTTTAATCCAAACCCAGCGGAGCCTTAAAAAACTAAGAAATGATCGGAGGGTGACAAGGCTCTCAATTGTTATGGTGGGGCACGGTTAATGCAGAATGACTCACATAGAGTGACGTCGAACTCTTGCAATAAGACATCAAATGCATACATTTGATGCATACACTTGATAACCTAACAGGAAATGGACAGGCTACCCAATAGAGTCCCTATATATACCCAAAGGTTGCAATTTTCTATCTATGATAACCTTTGAGAGTATTTTTGGTCATTGCAATTAAGGGTATAACGGGTCTAATTTTGAATAAAGTGTAAGATCAAACTGGTATGAATCAATTTTCTATTTTTAAGAATCGATTCTCCACCGGTCTAATGATATAGTATTAATATAATTATTAATATAATAAATTATAGTGATATAAGATTTTAAAATATAATATTATATTAATTAATAATTTATCATATAATAAAAAACTATTTTATCTATAATTATATATTATACATAAAAATTATATACGACATAAAAAATTAAAAATATATATATAAATAAACCGGTCAAGTCAAGTTTTAGAAAAAGAAAAATCGAAATCGAACTTATTTTGACCAGTTTTAAGAAAAATAAAACCGGCACCAGACCAAACCAAACTTACGGATCCAATTCAGTTTACTAGTTCATCAATTTTTTGTACACACCTAGTTGCAATCAATTCAATTCATCTCAAATTAATTATTTTTTTAATTTTTTATAAAAGAGTTAAACTCATCTTAACTTATTTTATAAATTCGAACACACATCTCAATACATTTACATTCAAATACATCTCAATGGAATTAATAAAATATTACTATTTACATATTAATTCAAATTATTTAAAATCATCTCAATATCCAAACGTAGCTTTAATTTCTATATTTGTAAATTATAATATGATATGAGTGTCCTTTACTTAGCTCTCGTTTGGAAGATAAGAAGGTTTCATCCTATCTCAACATCCAAACACCACTCAAATATAGAATACATTTAAATTTCAAATTTTAACTTTTTATTTAATGATACAATTTTTTAAAATTTCCAAACAAAGCATAAAAAAAATAATAATAAACTTTTTTAAATCTTAAAATAAAAATAATATTAAGAAATTATACTATAATAATATTTTAATATTTTCTCTCTTATTTTTTTAAAATTTTATAAAATATTTTAACTTAAATTATTTTATTATTACTATTAAATTATTTTACTATTATTTACAAATTTATTATCTTCAACATCTATTTCTATAAATTAGAATTTGAGCGCGGAAGGAGTTCTCCACTTCCCCCACTAGATGAAGTTGACTATATTTCGTCCTTCTTGGCAGAGTAGGACAGGTGCCCACTGCCAGTCGGATCTATTACTGATAGGGCTGTACAAGAACCGAAGAAACCGGTCGGAAACCGATCAGACCGGCTGCCAGAGATGGGAACCGGCCGAAATCGGCAGAAAACCGGTCGGCTGGCGGTAGGATTTAAGTCAAACCGACGTCGGCCAGTTCAGTCCCGGTTCGCTCCCTGGGAAAACCGTTAAACCGACCGACGTCTTTTTTTTCTTTTTTTTTTTTTTTTTTTTTTTTTTTTTTTTTTTCATATATATAGGCTCAAAACGACGTAGTGTTTCACTTAAATAAGTGAAACGGTGCGTTTAGATCCTGCAGTTTTAAACGAACACTAAGGAAACGGCGCCGTTTGGTATGTTGATATCAAACGGCGTTGTTCTGGCTAGGGTTATTTCAATCAACCCTACATTTCTTTCTTCTTCGACTCTAGTCTCCTCTCTGCCATCACTTACCCAGGCGGCCATGTGCACACAGAGCTCTATCTCGACTCTCACCTCTGTGCTCTCTCACCATCGTCACAGACTCACGTCCTCCTCAACTCCTCCTCTTCGATGTCACTCGCCGCTACCAGCCACTATCTCCTCCACCTTTCATAACGCCACACACAGACTCCCTCTCATCTCCCGATTGAATTTTTTTGTTGAATGTTGCGAACCGATGGAATGTCGATGAACCGACGGCAATGGGCCGAAACTATGCCGACTGGTTTTCTCACCCTTTATCGATCGGTTTCGATCAAGATTTTACCCTGAAAATCGTGTCGGTTAGGTTTCGGTTTGGAATCGAAATCGAAACCGTGGTGATCGGTTTTCACCCCTAATTACTAATGAGAGTGGTTTAATTTAAAAATAAAATGAGGTAAGATGAGATAAAATAATTTTAAATAAAATAATAAAATTAAATAAAATTTTATTTATTGATATTATTATTATTATTATTTTATAATTTAAAAAATTTAAATTTAAATTTTAAAAAAATTAAATTGTTTATTATATTTTATGTGAAAATTTAAAAAAATTATAAATAATAAAATGAGATGATATGGAATGAAATAATTTATCAATTCAAACTGAACGTATTAATGATTATTTAAAAAAAAAAATTAATTGAGCTTCTCCTTATACTGTATTGGATTAAATGGGAAACCACCTATGTGACTTAAATACCACCATCCCCAAACATATATATGTTCTATATATTGATGTCACCGGCTTGGACAAACAAACAATTTAACAATTTGTCTTTTAATACAATTTGTCTTCGAAGCATATGTTATATGAATAATGTTATATATAATTATAAAATATGTAAATGTTACATAATCATTTTAAAAAAGAATAAAATTTATAATTAAAAAATTAATTTTTTTATACAAATCATATATTAATTTATTTTTTTCAAACAGATTATATAATATTTATATAATTATGATTATAAATACCATTACTCATATATATATATATATATATATATATATGAGTAATGATATATATGAGTAACAATGACTAGAGTGTGTATATATATATATATGTATACACTCTAATCATTGTTATCAACTACCCGCTTTGATGGTCTTTACTACTATCTTTATTTGCGCTCCATACCCTTTGTCCATTTAAAGAGGAACGATGAATTAAGCATGTACGTCACACTCGTCCAAACTCTGTGCATGGAACACGTTTAGATACCGTTTGGAAAATGAATTAAAATGAAAATTGAAAATGAATATACCAACCTCCAATTCATACAAACTCCAATCATTTGTGGGGGTTTATAGCCTAGCTCTTGAATAAAGGATACTCTTTTCTCTCATTCTCGTCTTTTTTTTTTTTTTTAAATCAATTAGAGAAATATTCTGATTATAAAATAGTTTTAAATTCATCCCGTTTTGATACTATATTTTTATTTTGATTATAAAATAATTTCTTCAAATTATTTAAATTATAAAATTATTTTTATTATAAAATAAATTTAACACATTATATAAAATCATAAAAATTTATAAATTTATTTTTATAAAATATCTTAATTAAATATATTATTTTTAAAAATAATATTAAATATACTTATGAGTTGTGCAAACACTAAACATTTATTTTAAAGAAGAATATAGTCTATAATTAAAAAAAAATATTTTTTTATATGAATATTATATTTTTAAAAAAAATATACAATATATCTGATTTGGTTTTCAAATATCAAATTATAATTTTTTTCAAATTTTTATATTAAATATAATAAATAATTTAATTTTTGTAAATTTTAAAATAAAATTAATATTACAAAATTATTTTATAATAACATTTTATTTAATTTTTAACTAAATATTTTATTTTACCTTATCTAAATTGTATACTTTATTGTTTTAAAGAGTGATGGTTGACGTGAAATATAGATCAGGAGTTTGGAAATTTTTTCTTTTTCCTTTTATATAATCTTAAAGTATTGTTTGGTTATTAAAATTTTTTATTTTAAAAATAAAATTTTAATCTCATCATTATAATTTTTTAAAATCTTTATATAAGATATAATAAATAATTTAAATTTTTCTTAATTTTTTTAAATTTTAAAATAATAATAATAATATTAAATTTCAAAATTTTCAGCTTTTCATATGCCAAACAGAACGATATATAAAAAAATACAGAAATGCCTCAGATCGATCGGGCTGTTAATCACACAAAAACAGCCCGCCAATCATCTTATGCCACGTAGGAAAAAGGACTAAAAGGTTAGTAGACCGTGAAGCAGGGAATCAGAACGTTTGCTCGGCGTTTTCTCCCTTCCGGCACCATCATCCACTTCCTCCGACCACTTCCTCGGCGTTTTCTCCCTTCCGCCACCATCGTCCACTTCCTCCGACCACTTCCTCCGGACCGGCACCATCATCCACTTCCTCGGCGTTTTCTCCCTTCCGGCACCATCATCCCACGATCGCGAGCCACGGGTTTTCTCCCTTCTGCCATTTGTCTCAGCCCGACGCTGACGGACGGCCAAAATCGCAGCCCATCGCCGACGAAAGTATCTCAGCCCGACGCCGACCAGTCCTAAGGATTTCTCGGATTTTACAGAGATTTGCGCCGTCGTTCCTGTGCTCTGTTTTCTTCAGTTTTGGTCTTCTAAAATCAGTCTTCAGTTTTGGTCTTCGAGAATCAGTACGTTACTCCTCTTCGCCATGGCATTCAAAAGCACCAGCACCTTCATCGGCGCAGACTGATGGTAGCGCAATCGATCGGCTTGGGGTAGCACGGAGAGGATTTCAGATTCCGTGACGTCAGGTGGTCGAGGCTGGACCTGAGCCGAGGAGCGTGGGAAGTACACCCCAAAGGAGCGCGAGATTGACGACTTCTGAGGCACCTTCCCCGAGCTCGGCGATGGCAATGGCGGTTTCGGTAGCATTTCTTGCTCCAAACGCGCTGGCGACTTCTGCAGCCCCATGGCCACTCTCACCTTCCCGGCCACCATTGCTACCGCAACTCTACCTCTCTCTGTGTCTCTCTAAAAGCATATGTTTTTTAATTCTTTCTGAGTAGGTTAGTTTGATGAAGAGGAGGTGACCTGTATCTCCAATGGTGAACAACTTCGATGGAGAGGAGGAGGTGACCCGCGACTTTTCAGGTGACCAGTGTTCTAAAGTGGCCGGTGTGTGGCCGAGGAAGAAGAAATTCGTACCGGGGATTTGCAAGGTGTTCAGCGAGAGGGGTGTGTGGCCGAGGAAGAAGAAGTCTGGGTTCAAAGGGTCTGAAGAAATGATTTGGTGTAAACGGATCCATCACAAATAAAATGAATTGGACACGTGCCGCACCATAATTGAAGGGAAGGGCTGTTATTAAGTGAAGAGCAGCCGACCGGTTATAAGGTTTTGTCAAAAAAATAAAAAAAGGGAGCGAAAAGACAGCCGTCGGCTGCATTTATGATATACGGAGCTCACTCACACGGATCATCTGAATGTCAAAAGGTTCACATACCAAAAGTCTCAATCAGAAGGTGATGGGTGAAATTGGAAAAATCGAAGAAAATTGGAACACGACAATTAAAGTCTACAGTATTGGTCCCAACGTAGCCCACTCTATAACTTTTTCTACCTATGCCTTATGGTCACGTGGCACACCCATGCTTCTTTGTCATTTTTTATTTTTTATTTTTTTTTATAAAGCACAAACAGCCTTTTCTTCCTCTCGGTCCAACAATTTATTTTTTCGTTTTTTCTTTATAAAAATATTATATATAAAGATAATTTCTTATACACTTTAAAAAATAATTAACTTAATCATTATTAAATTATTATAATTTTTCTAAATTTATAAATAAAATATAAAAAATTATTCAAAATTTTAAAATCTCAAAATAAATATAATTTTAAATAATATATTAATTTTTTATTTTTTTATTTCTCAAAATTTAATAAAATAAAATAATTCAAACTATTTTATTATAAATTTTTTATTTTATCTTATTTTCCAAACAATCATTATCTTTTATCAAGAAGAGAAAACACAAAACAAATAAAGATATAAAAATGCGTTATTAAATACAGCACGAGGAAAATAATGTGGAGAGAGAGAGAGAGAGCGAGGGAATGGATAGGGAGCCGAAGAGAAGAGAGCCGAGCCGAGCCGAGAAAGGAAGGATACAGGAAGTGGGGTCGGGCCTTTTTGAGTTTTGTCTCTCTACTCAGTACGAGTGCTCCATTTCAGCATCCTCGACCAACAACGTCCAAATCGCTGATACTGCGACCCCCAGGACCAATTGCTCTCCACGTGGCCTACTCCCATTCGCCAATCACTTTTCTCCAAACACTACTGGCCCCTTACCTTTAAACCCTCGTCGGAACAGATACTCGGAAAAATAAATTTTCGCTTTTCATCGGAGCCCCTCTGTTCTCTGTGCTGAGAGCTAAGAGTGTGTCAGAGAGAGAGAGAGAGAGAGAGAGAGAGAGTTTTAGGGTTTCTGAAACTAGAAGCCTGGTTAAACTTTTGTATCTCTGAGAGTTGCCGTTGATGCTTTTACATATGGTTTCTTGGAAAAATTTTCTCGGGAAAATTTAGCGTTGTCTGTAAGTTGCTTTTATCTTATCTCTCTTTTCTTTGTCAGGGTTTCTTTTCTTAAACAAAGCTTATAACTCAAGCAAAGTTCTTGGGAGTTTGAACGGAGGCTACTTTTTAAGGAGAATTAGTCGGTGTGAAACTTAAGAGTCTGTCTATAAAGACTATTCTTTTTTGCTCTTAAATATAAATGGCCATGATGTTGTATTAGTGGTGGTGCTATTACCACTGAATGGTTCGTTTGGAACAGGAAGTTACAAGATTAGGAGGAATCGAGTTTGGTTCGGCTTGTTTAAATATGCTTTGGAAATTAAAAGGAATAGTGGATGAAAGCTGACCACTTCGAACTCGGATGATGTTAACTGTGTAAATACATGTATTTTGAGGGGATTGAAATGAGAAATTCGGGTATAGTTTGAGGTTGCAACCATGAGTTGCAGCATAAAGAACAGTGGAGGCGAAGAGGGGGAATATGAATCGAAATCGGTCACGCAGAATGGGTCGGTAACGGCGGAACAGTTTACCATCGATGAGAATCTGCTAGTTGACCCGAAATTACTTTTTATCGGGACGAAAATCGGTGAGGGAGCTCATGGAAAAGTTTATGAAGGAAGGTCAGTACAAACTTACGCGAAATTGTCATGTGTTTATCTTAATTAATTTTATATTAATCTTTTTTCTTAACACTGCCAGGAAGCTTATGTGAGATCTTCTTAATACAGGTTTTTATGGCACTGTAGTTCGTATGTAACAGGATCTGAGGATAAAAGCTTAGTTAGCTTAAGTTGATGATTAGTATTGCGCATGTGTGGTATGGATTTTTAGGAACAAAATCACACAGGTCATTCTTAGTTTTACTCATTTGGTTGATATTTATCATCTACAGACTTACGATTCCTCTGAAAAGAATTATAAGGTTTACTATATATTATTTTTTTTTAAGGTAATAAGTAAGTTTTATTCGTACGAATGAAATAGGTATAGCCTGTTTACACAGGAAGTATACATAAGAACACTTAAACACATTCTAGGTTAAGGAAAGAAAGTCATGAACATTGTTTCCATCAAGTACAATGGCTGAAAACCAAAGCATTAAAGTGCGCATGTATTTGTATGAATGTAACTGTCAATCTTTTTGTGTATATAAACATTACCTTTTTGTTCCAATGGCATTGAATGAGCTGTGAACATTTTTCTTTAGCACTGGTTATTTGCATAAGAAAAGTTTGTCTGGCAGTTGTTGTCCTCCTTACCGTGGTCTAGAATAATATCTTTCAGGTATGGTGATCAAATTGTGGCCATTAAAGTCCTCAATCGTGGGAGCACTTTTGAAGAGAGAGCTGCCCTCGAAAGTCGTTTTGCGCGGGAAGTTAATATGATGTCGCGTGTTAAACACGAGAATTTAGTCAAGGTAAGTGTTTCCAATAAAACATGTCTGCAATTTACTGATATTCTTCTTACTGGTAGGTATATGCATATTTATATCTAGTTCATTTCTTGTAATTATTTTTCTTTTATTCATACGTGACTAACTGTTTTTCATGTATTTCTATCTGGCACATTCTTCTCACTTTGCATAGTTCATTTCTGGCTTTTGCAGTTTATTGGAGCTTGTCAGGACCCTTTAATGGTGATAGTGACAGAGTTGTTACCTGGAATGTCACTCCGGAAGTATTTAAATAGTATTCGTCCTAACATATTAGACCTCTATGTGGCTATAAATTTCTCCCTTGATGTTGCTCGAGCCATGGAATGTCTTCATGCCAATGGGATAATACATAGAGACCTGAAACCAGGTACTTCCCAATAATATGGTGTAATGCACAAATGGATTGTATTGTTTCTTAATGTATGTTTTCTTCCTGTTCCTATATCTTTTTTATTTTTCCCCATAAAACTCATACCGATGAGTACAAAGCTATTCCTGTTTTCCTTGACTTTTATTTTATCAATCCTCTGTGCTGTGCATTATGCAATTCATACGTGGACTTGGCTCATAGTTAATTTAAGTTGGGTTTTTAATTATATTGGATTGTTCTCTTCATTTGTTACAGTGGTTACACTTCGTTGATTCAACCTTTGTTATCTCAAAAATTTATATTCGTTGATGTGGAAAGCATGCTTGTATTGCTAGATGTAAATTTAGTTGCTTTTAAGTTGAGTTCCCGATTATTCTTATTGAAATTCAAATTCAATCCAGTTATGTTTGAGTTATAATTCATGGATTAGTCATTCTTTATAGTTCCCTATGTAACCAACCTTATTCTTTTTACCTACTAACAGCTATATGTTTTAAAATTAATTATTGCAGATAATTTGTTGCTTACTGCAAGTCAGAAGTCTTTGAAGCTTGCAGATTTTGGTCTTGCGAGAGAAGAATCTGTGACAGAGATGATGACTGCAGAAACTGGGACCTACCGCTGGATGGCTCCCGAGGTTTCTCGCTGCTTAAACACATTTTTTTTTTGTTTCATTGTCCTTGATTACACTATGTACGAGGTAAATGGATAAAGGAGTCTTTGCTGGAAGGTGGGCAATTGATCATTAAGATGGAGATAGATATTCACGATTGTCAAGGCTAAATCATGTTAACAGAAACATGTATGCATTTAAACAAATAACAAGCACACATGCATTGCAGAGCTGGGGCAAATCAGCTAGGACTTATATTTTCAATTGGAGTAGTTTTTGATCATTACCTTGGGGAATTTGCAGCATTAGTTTGGCCGATGTCATTTTGGGGTGTGATGAATTAGTAAATTGGATTTAATTGTGATTAATGATACCTCAGTAATACGTCATTTTTTGGCCGTTAGTCTCAATACATGGTCCATGTGGTTCCCCTTTCTTCTGGAGTATTATTTTCTAAACCTAGTATCTGATGATAGCTTATGGTAATTTTTGTATACGTACTGAAGGAATGTAGATCCATATGGATAAATGTAAATGCATATCCATCTGCAAGTCAACTCCATGAAGTCACTTGTCGACCATTATCACAAGCTGTCATCAATCAAGGGCACATACAAAATTCCTATATAAGTTCTTGTTTTTGTAGTTTCATATTTCTGTTCGCTGCTTGTTTAGCTCAATGACACTGGTTGACATTATTTTTTATGTGATGGCTGACTTGTGAAGGGACTAAGAAGTGTGGTTTGATGGTTTAGTCCATTTTCTTCATTTATTGATATTATCATCTGCCTTTGTCTCAATTTTATCTTTCCTTTGGCTTAGCAGATGTCAGTATTAGCTGCAACAGTTGATGTACCTTTGAGTTAACCTTTATAATATATTTTTCCATTGTCCTTTAATTTTTGTTTTGTTATTTGCATGACCCCACGAGCTATAAGCTTTGGTTTGACACATCGCATTCAAGCACAAACTTGCTGACAATCTTCCCTTGGGATTTGACAAGTGTCAATTGAGTTTTTCTGTTGAATGGTTGGGGAGTATTAGCTGCAACAGTTGATGTACCTTTGAGTTACCCTTTATTATATATTTTTTCCATTGTCCTTTAATTTTTTTTGTTTTGTTATTTGCATGACCCCATGAGCTATATAAGCTTTGGTTTGACACATCGCATTCAAGCACAAACTTGCTGACAATCTTCCCTTGGGATTTGACAAATGTCAATTGAATTTTTCTGTTGAATGGTTGGGCAGAACTTCCTTATTTTTAGTACTGCTCTTCATCAAGACTGCAGGAGTTTTATAGATTTGCTTACATTGCATAGAACCCTTCCTACCAATCATTGGACTCTTATACAATCTATGTCTCTGCAGTTGTACAGCACTGTGACATTGCGTCAGGGAGAGAAGAAACATTACAACAACAAAGTTGATGTCTACAGTTTTGGAATTGTGTTATGGGAGTTACTAACCAACCGCATGCCATTTGAAGGCATGTCCAATTTGCAGGCTGCTTATGCTGCTGCTTTCAAGGTGCAAAGAGTGTCATTTATTTGATTTGCTTATGTTGCTTTTGGTCATCATGTTATATTTGCTGTCCGGTTGATATTGCATGACTGGCTTCAGAGCCGATGCTACTTTATCGAATGCAGGCTGAGAATAAACCATGCCTCTGTTTACGTTTGAAACATGCTTGTTTATAATGAATGCTAAAATCAACATCCTTTAGTTAGTAACTAGATTATTGTGAATCTGAGAATGCAGCAAGAAAGGCCTAGTCTTCCAGAGGATCTCTCTCCTGATCTTGCCTTCATCATACAATCATGTTGGGTTGAGGACCCTAACCTGAGGCCAAGCTTTAGCCAGATCATCCGCATGCTTAATGCATTTCTCTTCACACTCTCACCACCTGCATCATCCTTACCAGAGGCTGATACCCAGGCAGCAGCGACTAGCAATGGTACCCTGACTGAATTTTCTGGACGTGCGAGAGGAAAGTTTGCTTTTCTTCGCCAGCTCTTTTCTGCCAAGAGGACCAAGAACTCACAATGAGCGGGTAAAATTTTGAATATTTTCTTTTTGTTCCAACCCAAGAATTGGCATGTGACAGTGCGTATACATCCCAAGTGAATTGTGGTTAATTAACTAGATGTGATGACTATTAAACGATGAAGATATTGAAACAGATTGATGTCGATGAGGAAACTCATTGGTAGAATAATAAAAGAAAAAAGAGACGGGAAGATTTGGCAATGTCTAGTTGATGCCGATCTTGATGTAAAGGAGACCAATGTGTAGGACATATTTCTGTTAATAGATGCTACTCTCATTGAAGATGCTTATTAACGAAGCAGCCTATGGTTTTACATATTTTGGTAGGTGATGAAACATCTTAGTTATGCCAGATTTTTCTGCATCGACTCAATCTCTTGCATACCCAAATCCAGAATGTGCTCAAATGTGCTTTGTATTCATGTAACCAATCCCCCCCTTATTTCTTGTTCTAACTTTGGTGAAGACAGATCAACCATGCAACTGTTATCAGTTCAATCTAGACCATGATGATGAGTCCCATATTTGGTTAAGTGTTTAACCCCCAGAATCATAAGTCTCCTAACACCATATGTGGTAACGGCAATTGAAGAAACTAAACACCCATCTTTTCCCCATATTCGCCTTTAATTTTTGATTAGAAAGTCTATTCTCTAATCAAGCAGTGGAGATGGCTATGGTAGGGCCCCATAAATGATATAATTTTTTAGCAAAGCATAATTTTACTCACAATATTATGGCCTAGTTTGGTTACTAAGTATCAAATTATCTTCCCATCTAATTATTATAATTTTTTTCAAATTTTCATATAAAGTATAGTAAATAATTCAACTTTTTAAAATTTTAAAACAAAATTAATATTAAAAAATTATACTATAACAATATTTTATAGAACTTTTAACAAAATATTTCATTTCATCCGAACTGTGTAACTAAACGGGGCTTATATGTAATGCGTGACAATCTTATTTTATTAGTATTTTGTTTTCTAATTTGAATTTTAAATTTTAGATTTTAAAATTTTCATCATTTTCAATAGTTGACACGTTAGTATAAATGATTATGTAAGAAAAATTAAAAATAGAGAGCATTTTCCTTAATTGGTTTTTTTTTTTTTTTATAACTGGTAATTAATTATGGGAGTTTAGAAATATTTGGTCTACATGACTTAATAGGATTTATCAGATTATAAATTTATTCTTTTGTAAAATAAATTTAAACGTATTATATTAAGTTATGTCAATATGAATTTTTTTTTATGTAATATTTGTATGTAGTAGACTTAGGTTGAGTTTAGATGTTATGTTGAGTTGAGTTGATATTGAAATTAAAAATTGAATAAAATATTATTATAATATTATTATTATTTTAAATTTTAAAAATGTTAAATTATTTATTATATTTTGTGTTGAAATTTAAAAAAATTGTAATGATTAATTAAGACGAGTTGAGAGATGTTAAATAACCAAACAGGTCCTTAATACTTCTAGTAGGCTAATCATGCCAAAGATGATCGACTAACAATTACTCCCTTTTTATTAAATAAGAAGAATTTAATTATTTTTTTTAAAAAAAATATTTATAATCATAATTATACAAAACTCGCGTGGATATTAATTAAAAGAATTAGAAATTTTGAAACCCGGGTGTGGAAATTTTCAGCCAATACAACTTGTTGTTGTTGTTGTTATTGTTTTGACGCCTGACTTTGACGATTTCAAAGGACCATTTAAAGGTTTCATAAAATAATAACATTCTCGCACCCCTGAACCGCTGGATTTAAATTTACAGATCACTGTCCTTATTAATTATGACCCAACGGTCAGGATATAAGACAAGTGTACACGCAAAGAGCAGAAGGCTTACGTAAGAGGAAAAACAGACCCAAGTCAATGCCCCCTCAATTCTTTGATTTATAGCATGGCGTAATAAGATAAAAAAAAAAACCTATGAATTATAAAATAGAAAAATTATATTTACAGTAATAAAATATGTAAGTATCGTTTATTTTTTTTAAAAAAAATTAAATATAAAATTTATATAAAAAGTTAAAATTTTAATAAGAAATTTTATATTTTTTTAAAATTATTACAAATACTTATACTATATGATTGTATATATCATTGAATAACGAAACAAATCACAAAAAGAGAATAAAAATTGGATTTTTATGGAAGTTAATATAGAGAGGTCATACTGAACGAAATGGGAGGATAACCGGAGCGAGATTTTTTCGAATTTAGTCAGATTTTAATTTTAATGTTCACTTCCAGACAAGGACGATATTTACGTGTATTAATCTAAAGAAACCTCGGTCGAAGAAACACTCTGGGAGAGAGAGGCACTTTGTAGAGAGAGAAAGTAGGAGACTTTGCAGAGCGAGATTGCTCACGCAGTAGAGAGAGGGGCGAGTGCTTGATCTTTTACTGGATTCAAGATCTAGAGGAGATCACCATCGATTATTGCTTCGAATCTTCATAGAAGGGTCAACTTATTGGTAGAGCTAGAGAGGAGAGGGAAAGAGAAGCGTTTGATCATTCGTTTTACTTGGATTCGTGAATGAAAACCAAAACACTTCAATTTCTTTTGGGTTTTCATGATTAAGTTCAATTAGTCAATCAGGGAACTGGGTCTTTTATTTGGGTGTATTTCACGTACTGGGTCTGCTTCTGATCAAAGAAAAAGTCAATTTTCTGATGAGAAAATGGAGGACAATGCAGCAGCCTTGCAAACTGCTGTAAACTCTGTACAGGCATTAGGGAGAGGCTTCGATGTGAACTATGATACGAGGTTGCTCTACTGTAAAGGAGCAGCTGGGTCGAGGGTGGTTGAAGTTGATGAAGAAAACACTTGGGATCTTCCGCTGTACGATGATATAGTTGTTCCCAATGTTTCCAGGGACATCAAGAACTCTCAGCAATCCCATGGTCGCCAGATTTCTGGGGTTTGCAGTTTCCATGAGGTATGAATTTGGGTATCCTTAACTCTCTGTTTAGTTCATATATTTAATACCTTCGTCAAAATCTTGGATGTTTAGTCTTTTCGCCAATATTGGTCTTTTATTGTTCGTTTGCATTGTATCTTGTTTGGGGATTTATTGACAACGTCATGCAAGATAAATCAAGATTGAGGTACAGTCTTAGGCATAGTAGATCGACCGTGAATTGGAAAAGTTGCTGCAGTACATAATACCCTATGACGAGGGTGTGCAAGAAATCCGTTCATAGTTACCTATTAAGCAAGTAGGAATTTTCAACACCAACTTTCCCAATTTGAGTATCCTGGGGAATTGCGTCTAACAAAGGAATTTTATTTATTTCTTCCCAATACTTGTGTTAAATGATTTTTTATACGCTGATAAATACTCGTCCGACTTTTATCAGCAGATTTTTCAATTTTTTTTTTAGCTTACCACAAAGAAACTGGAGAAAGACTTGCGTCTAATTGAGAATTTTACAATCCTCTAAAAAGAAACAGACAATTTTACAATACATTTTTTTTAGTATTACTTATAAAACTTATCTTCAAAATGTTCATCTAATTTCACAGGGTCCAAACAAGAGAGTCACCTATTTAGAAATAGAAAAGAATACAAGAAAATCAGTATGCGTTAGCCCATTACAGTCATTAGAGGCTGCCCGGAGGAAAAAAAAGAGTATTAAAACATTAATTTTGAGCTCCTCCAGCATATGATTATGATCCCTCGAAGTTTGTATTGTTTTGTTCAGTCCAAATATACGATATTACGCACACATGAACCATCTTCCACATTATTTTAATCTGTGGGCTTCCTAATTCTCTTCAAGGGTAAAAAAGGTCAACTACTCTTCTGGGCATGACCCAAGCCAAACCGACTTGTTTGAAGAAGTCATTCCAGAAAGCACTTGCCATCTCACTAGAATTCATCTTAATTTGGCGACATGATACTCTGGTAGATATTACTTATCAAAATGATTTTTTTTTTTAAGTAATAAAATTTTATTCGTCGAATGCAATAGGCGAAGCCAATGTACACAAGAAGTATACAAAAGATATACCTAATTACATTCTAAGATTAGGAAATGAAAACAAAAATTCATTAACGGTCCCTCCACTAAGTAAAATAGCTGAAACCCATTGAATATTACTTATCAAAATGATATTCTGATGGATATAAAAAATGAGAGACTTTTCCTAGCAGTTTTTTTTTTTTTTTTCAATACGATAAAAGAAGAAAATTTTGCTCTAGAGATCAAAATTAATGGACTGTATCATTGTTATCCCATCATATAGATTCTTAATCCTTAAAATCTCCTTGGCTCACTGTGCACTCATTTTAGTGTTTTCACCAGCCAGAACGTCAAGCTAACCCTTGAGAATTTATTAAAAGGACATACTTAAAACGGAATAACATGGACTTATTTAGGTCTACTTGTATTGTAAGTGTTGATAGGGATTTTTTTTTTTATAAGAAACTGAAAAACGAGGGAGTACTACTCTCGCCCAAGCATGCTTAACTGCAGAGTTCTGAATTTTTTTTAAGGGACAGCATGCCTGGGCTTGTGATGGTGTGTGAGCCTAGGCTCAGTCTCCCCTTTTCTAGTGTGTCTGGGTTCTTTGTTTATTTTTTATTTTTTAGTTTTTGTTTTTTTGTTGTGTGGGGGGGGGGGGGAAGCTAAACCAAGTCCAAGTTCAAGTGAAAAGGAAGAAACGAGGGATTATTTGAGCTTGGGTCATACTTGATATTGATTGCATCCAGGCTAAGCTCGATGGCACCAATACTTTCCTCTTGGCTTGGAAGGAGTTGTCACTTGAACTTCAACATCCCAAAGCATGGCTTGTTTCATTTATGCCTGTAGTGTTATCATTTGACTTTATTAGTTCTTTTAGACACCCATGTTAGTTTTTATGGTAATTATTTCCATCATATCTTTAGTATCCTGTGATCTTTGGTTTTTCTGCCCGACCACTTGAGCCAAGGGACGAGAATGGTTAAAAAAGGCAAGTTTTTTTTGGGGGGGCCCCTTTTTTACTTATCAAAAAAAAAAAGGCGAGTTTTGGGAGCCTTTGAAGCAGAGAGCGTAAAAGGCATACTAAAAGGGAGCCTTTTTTAGTATGCCTTTGAACTGAATCCAATGATTCTGAGAGTTCTAGATCGAAAGTCGGAACATCAGCTCTGATGTTTAAGTGGTACTAAGGTGTTTGTCATGATGTGCAAGGCATTAATAAGCACATTGCCAATGGTGATTGGGGCTGTTTATAGAGAAAGAAAGGAGGAAATGCAGAATAGACATTGTCAATATATTCTGAAAGTTAAAAGTGCATTTTGTACCGATTGTTAATGCTTTGAATGGCAGTTGTTGTAACATACTTTTATCTTGAATAACTGCAGATGGTGGAGTATTTTAATCAAAAGGCTAATCTATCTGGAAGTTTTCCTCTAGGTAGTTTTAATTCTGCATTTAGTTTCACTGGTTCAAAGAAAATAGATGTTGTCGCCACAAAGACCCTTTCAATGGATGGCTTTTATATTCCACTTGCCAAGGTTCAGCTTATGAAAACCCCATTGGTGTTGCAAGAAAATGTCAAGCAGGCGGTTCCGACTTTTTGGGACCCACCGTCCCTGGCGAGGTATGAATGTTGATATTTTTATATGGCAAATAATGATTTCCTAGCTCTCAATTGCCCCTAATTAGTATTTCTGTTTTTGACAGCTTTATTGAAAATTTTGGGACGCATGTCATTACATCTGTAACTATTGGCGGTAAAGATGTCATTTATGTTAAGCAGCATAAATCTTCTCCTTTGTCAACCATGGAGATTAAAAAGTATATTCAGGATATTGGAAACCAGAGGTTTTCTGACATGGAAAGCTATACAAGTTCAGGTCAAATGAAAGTCAAGGATAAGGTTAGTTCCACGGAATATCTTCTTCTTCTTCTTCTTTTTTCCTTCATTGGCATTGGCTTCTAAGTAACTGATGACCTCTTTGGTAACTGTTTTGTTTAATTATCATTACAATATTTTACTTTGCAGGGTGTTGATCCTGGCTTGTTCAACAGCCAAGGAATATATCCTCAACCCACTGCTGCACCATATCTTACTGGGAAAGAGGTATGTTGAAACTTCAATTATTTATTTATAGATTCACCAGCGCTCTTGATACACCTTTTTCCTTTTCCTATTTTTTTGTTGTTAAGTATTTGTGTTCTTTTCAATAAGCTTGTTCATAGGAGCTTTCATTTTCCTTTACACATTTGCGTGAAATGCACTCATATCTTCTTGTTTTCCTTTTTTGATAAAAAAGATACTCTGCTGATTTATTCATCAAAAAAAAGATACCCTGCTGATGAATATTGCCCTAATTTTTGTAATTATGAGATGTTTTGATGCTGGAGATTGGATAATGATATTTGCATGGGTGGCAGAGCCCAAGTTTTTGTTCACTTTCAGGAAATGTAATCTGTTTCTCATTAGTCATTGAATCACTAACTCTACTTGAACTCATGACTTTATGGAACCTTAACGGATTCAGGATGTGACAGTCATCTTCCGGAGGAGGGGAGGAGATGATTTGGAACAAAACCATACCCGATGGGCAAGAACTGTCCGGTCTTCCCCAGATGTCATTGGGATGAGTTTTTCCCCTATAACAGCTCTCCTTGATGGAGTGGCAGGAAAGGAGCATCTAACTCGTGCTATTGGTCTCTATCTTGAATGTAAGGCACCCTGAGCTTCATGATTGATGAGTTGGAGTTGTTTACTCTCATTTGCTCAACAAAGATTCCCCACAAGTGTATTTTTTTAAATTCCTTTTGGATAATTGTGCACAGATAAGCCTCAGGTTGAAGAATTGAGATATTTTCTAGAGTTTCAGATTCCTCGGATATGGGCCCCTGTACGTGATAGGATTGCTGGTCACCAAAGAAAGGAACCTGTTTGCCCATCTTTGCAATTTAGCATAATGGGGCAAAAACTTTATGTTAGCCAAGAGCAGGTATGAACTTTGGCAATTTATGACACAAAACATTAGTCTCACATTTTTTGGAAGGCTTGGAAAATACTTTGTCTGTCTGTAAAGGCATTCCAACTCCAACTCCTGATTCAATGGATTTAAGAAATTTTTGCCTTGATGTAAATGCAGATATCAGTTGGGCGTAGGCCAGTAACAGGCTTGCGATTATTTCTAGAAGGAAACAAGCAGAATCGCTTATGTATCCATCTTCAACATGTTGCATCTCTTCCAAAGATCCTTCAGCCATACTGGGACACCAATGTGGCTATTGGTGCTCCCAAGTGGCAGGGACCTGAGGAGCAAGATAGTCGATGGTTTGAGCCAGTAAAATGGAAAAAGTTCTCTCATGTGAGTACTGCACTGGTTGAGAACCCTGAAACCTTCATAGGCGACCTCGCTGGTGTCTACATTGTCACTGGAGCTCAGCTTGGTGTGTGGGATTTTGGGTCGAGAAATGTCTTGTACATGAAGCTTCTGTATTCTAGGTTGCCGGGCTGTACAGTACGAAGATCCTTGTGGGACCATGCTCCAAATGATAAGTCAAAGAAAGTTGTGTCCACGGATGGTAATGGTAATACGGATGACTCAAGTTCAGGTTCAAGGGGAAACTTGGCTGGAAACAAGTTGGTTAAATTTGTTGATACATCTGAGATGAGCAAAGGGCCAGAAGATCCTCCAGGTCATTGGTTGGTTACTGGTGGGAAGCTTGGTGTGGAGAAAGGGAAAATTGTCTTGAGAGTCAAATACTCCTTGCTAAATTACTGAGTTATCTATATGGTTTTGTATGAATGATGTGCAGTGCTGTCTTTTGTTAGGTACAAATGCTATTTTTGATGCGTATATAATTGTGTTCATCATGCATTTACTTTTGCAGTGCAAGACCGAGTCGAATGGGGATCTGACAGGATGTGTTTTTACTTTTTAGGTGGTTTTGTAAATTCACTTTTGGTGGCTGGAATCTGTAGAACACCTCAATGTCTATTCCCCAAAGGACCAAGAAATTTTTGGTAGTTCCTCCCTAAATGATGTTTGATAAGTCAAACCTAAAGAGGGGAGTCCTTTTTTCATCTCCTCTACAGGAGTTTCTTTCTTCATAACGTTTCCGTTTTATCCGAGTTACCGGCGGTGGCTTGCCCGGCTCCAGAAATTTTGCAAAACTCAAACAGGACAAGTTGAAATAAAACCATTTCCATCTTTTTAAGTTATGGGTCCTTTTTTAAATTTATTTATATAGAAATGGTTTGTACACGGACGTCATGATCACTAATTTTGTTCCCTTCATCCGTGTACGTCCCATGTATTCCGTTCGTGCATGTATCGGATATCTTTTTTCTTTCTTGATTTTTGCATCCTTCCCTTTCAAGGGCTGAAGAGTAAACTGCCCCTTTTCTAGTAATAAATATGTGTTAGTATTTTCGGGAAAGTAATTCGACAATAACTTAAGTCCGGAGTTGGTTGTTTTGAGGATGCTTTCCTTTCTTTCTTTTTTCCCCCCTCTTTGGATGTTGTGGAATTATGGATGGGGTTATCGTAACGTTTCCAATTTATGGAATGCTTTCATTCAAACTCCTCATTTCCCTGTTAGGGCGCATCGTCCTTTCAGGAAACTGGGCCATCCCTCTCAAACTGAAATATAGCATAAAGCATAAACAGAGGAGCAGGAGGAGGAGGAGAGGAAGAGGAAGAAGAAGATAACAATATCCTAATAATTGTAATATAATTCAAAGTTCAGGTGGATGAAGATACTTAATTAAGTCAACACTCGGTTTTCAACAAAGTTATAGATTTTTATTTTTATGTTACAAACAAGCCTAGCAGGAGCAGGCTTTTTGTCTCCTCGGCATTAACTTACCAATTCACTCCTTAAACGTACAAGTTTTCATGAACATTCAGTTTCGGAGGGGTACCTGGTTTCCTTCGAAGGTCTGTCCGAATTCCCAACCGGACGGCGCAACATCGTAGCTAGTGACGGTCCTGCCATCACTGGTGGTCACCTTGAAGGAGAGGCTCTGGCCATTGAGGTATGAATTACTCTGCCAATTCTGTCCCCAGTTTCTTGACATGGTTTTCCATCCTGTCTTAGACCCCTTGATTGACACCGTCCGGACATCGCCAGCACCCCCAACATTTGTTATCAGTACCAAGTTGAAGTAAGAATGGCCATTGATGGTGAACCTTATGCCTCCTTTCTTCACACACGGGACCCTGATCACAAAGCATACACATTCATCCATATTTATTTGAGGTCGTTGTTCAATTTGAAACAAAAACTTCAAGACCTATAAATATATAAAATATGATCGATTTACCTTCTGAAGACTACGGGCACGATTCCAGCTCGATACTTAGCAATGCGCAAGAAAGCAGGCTCTGCCAAATCGAAGTGTTGTAGAGGGGGGTTGCACCAGCCACCATTGTCGTTAGAGAGAGCATAGTTAGGAGGGCAAAAGTTGGTGGCGGTCACGGTGATGGTGCCGGGGAGGCACCATTTGGGGTCGTCATTGCATCTCAATTGGTAACAAGCTCCGCAGCTGAAGCCATTGTCGAATAGAACAGTGCTTAGAGCTGCAGTGCTAATCCCATATCCCTGGCTGTACAAGTTGCCATATCCGCATGCTCCCCCTGCATTAACACAACTACTTTATATATAAGATATTCGTACCACGCCATGTATATTGATATATATAAAATGACAAGCTTTAGGCATACGTACCCATTGTGCCAGAAGCGTCACTGCCACCGTAAAACGTAGCGTGGGCGCTGTGCCAGCCACCGTAGTCTCCATAAACGCCATGAAGACGTAAGTTGAATAGAAACATGAGTTGGAAGAGAAAAAACTGCATTGCTATGGCGGCCATAATCGCAAGTGTTTGCTTCTGTAGGTGAGTCTATGTATGTATGTGGGGATCGAATTCGATCGGTGAAGGGAGAGCTACTTATAGTAGCGCTCATGATAAAAAGAAGAAGAGAGGAAGCTATATTATAGTACAAGTGAAGAGTTAAAGTGGCCTGGGGAGTGTTGATGAGAGGGATCGAAGAAGATTGAAAGCAATTAATTAATTAATTAGTTTTATAGATCACCATGAATATTGCAAGGTGGAGCTTGATCTTGAGCTAATGCACTTTTAAGCTGCAGCTAGCTAGCCGATCGACCAAACTGCCAATGAGGTGAGTTAATGAATATCTAATTATTCAGGTTCTCCTTCGATAGCTGGCTAACATGTACTATTATTAGGTCTTGAATTAATATATATTCAGTCAGTATACTCGGATTTTCGACATTTTATCTCATCTTAATTGGTGAAGTCCATAATCCCAATACCAAACACGTGCATATCCCCCTTCCCCCAAACCTAAAAAAGTTAGTTATCCGTGAATTTGACCTGCAATTTGAATTTGTCACACAAGCAGACAATGCCAAACGTCATGCATTTTGCCTTGGTTTATGAAATGCTATGCACTACGTACGTACATTGGGGGGGGTGCGTAATAGGAATGACATATACATACAATTGAGTTCAAACCCACGACCGGGCTTAGTTAATTATAATTTGTATCAAACGTACGTGAAAATAAGATATTACTCATGTCGAGACGTACAGACGCCATTGATCACTGATCATCTGTTGAAAAGCTTTATATTATTTCAACTCTCGAAGAAAAATAAAATATATTAGAAGATCATCTAGATTGGGATCGAAGTACTACTGTATCATCATGATTAATTAATAAGCCACCAAGATTATCAGTACTCTTTAATCCATATATTAATATGCTGCATTAATTTGGAAAAAAAATTATGAATTACTACTAATGCATGCATAGATTAATATTATATATATGCTTATTCAAATTTGGATAAATATCGATCCAACCGATCGAGTGGTCATGAAACCTAGATCAATCGATCAGGACTTTGAAATTAGAGTACTCACGAGAGGGAAGGCAAAGATATATATCATGCATGTACTTACACCAGTACATAGACACGAGATTTGACTGACGTGTCCACTGTTCGTTGGAAAGTTAGTCATATATGTAGGAGTCATTGATTGGGTGGCCGTTGACATGCTGGCCGGCCAAATAAGGATGTCCAGTTGGGAAGGTGGCTACGTGTCGACGACGCTAGCTGCTACGTATGTACGTACGTACGTGCATCACGGGATTTTATGTGTACGTGTTAATGATCTTCCCAGCTTGTTCTTGTCTTAGACTCAGTCAATGATCAATATTTCATGTACATATATTATATATATTTATATATATATGTATACATATATATACTCTGCTCGATGATCTGCGTCACAAATTAACGGCAATTGCATATATTTATATAATTGTTATTGTTATGGTTATCGCCGATTAATTTTTTACTGTTCATGTGCACAAGTTTCGGTTTATTAATTACATATATAGGAAGCAATAATATTATTCAAAGAGCCATTGATCGCATGGTTCTGTCGGTTACTCCAAGTTGCCGCCAATAAAGTACGTGCAACGTAGTAAACGTGGTTTGACTTTGGGCCCCCCATGCATATACGTCCCCATGTACTCTCCTACCAATCTATATATAATGAGGTTTGATTGAAGTAAAACACCGCAGAAGTTGCAGCAGCCAATATATATGTATATTATGGTGCTCTACTGGCAACTCAGTTGGGCTTTCGTACTGATGGTTCACATATCTACTCCTATCATGTGCACCTTTGCTTAAGCTTGTGGCAAAAACCTAATCAATTCCCAAAAACCAGAGAGTTTGGTCGGAGTTAGGTACAGATATTTTGCATATCTCTGTCTGAGTTGTAAAAAGTACTATTCGAGTCAGAAAATTATAAAGAAGATGTTCAGCCATCATAACTCCTAACTTTGGCATATAAATATTGGCGTGACGGGTGTCGAGGAGGGATCGGTTTATTTTTGTACGTTTCTGATCCACACGATGCTGCTTCTTGATGCCATGAGAATGAGAATAAGAGTAAATGTTACATGAGAGTCTACGTTATTTGAAAAGTATAATTTTTTAATTTTTATAAAGTTTCAATTATATTATTAATCAGTCTTTTTAAAATATAAATCATGTAATTTAAATCTTTTATTGAAACGTTATAGTTGATATCACAACTAAATTTAAGATTCTACGGATATTATGGATTGATATTTTAAAATTTTGAGATTTGAGATTTGATTAGTTTATTCTATCGACGGTAGGATATGACTTAAATATGATTTTAGGTTTAGATTTTGAAATTGATATAAGTTTGATCGAAAGCCAGATTTAAAGTTATGTAGCCTATATTATATGAGGTGTAGGATACAGCGGATCTTAGGTAGTGATTTTCAGATTTGGAGAAGATGATTTCATTACTATTTACAGTTTTCTAACAATTTCAGATTTTATGAATTTAAATATATGATAATTGAGGACTTCAGTTTTGGTAGAATATTGGAGAACTGTTTCCATGGCATTTGAGGTGATAGGTAAGGGTGTAAGGTTCTGATGTTATAGCTGTCCATTGTCTTGAATACTAGGCTTCAGAATTGGTAAACTCGAAAGTATGAAGTGAATGATTATGAGGTTTAGATTCTGTTAAAGTATTTTGCTGAATTGCTATATATGTATTTTCTTTTATTTTCCTTTTCGTATATAGATACAATTATGTTTAAATTATTACTACTATTATTATTTTTAGAATAATCGTGTGAAACATTTAATAAAGTGTGGATCTTTCAGGATGGCAGCTCGTCGCCGTGTAAGAAATATGGTAGACTTGAATGCGACAAATGACAAGGGTGAATGTACTCTTGAACAGTTTTGTATATGAATAAAAAATCCTTAATATGATATGAATAGTTATCTCTCTTTTGTAACGCTTCAGTAGAAGATTTAAAACACATGGCATATATTTTAAAAAGATTAATCGATGATATAATTAGATTCTTATTAAAACTTTATAAAGAGTAAGAACTTTTACTTTCTAAGTAACGTAGGATTTTATATATCACCTACTCTTATCCTTATCATATGAGGGATTACAATCTACTCCTCTTAAATTCCGGACATTCTCGTTGAGGCAGTCTATCATAGGTGGCACATTTCAAGTCCCACATTTTTTGTTGGGATTTACTCTAATACCATTTGATAACATGTTCTGATTCTGCATTCAAAAAGTAAAAATATTTTGTTCTGTATTCTGAATTCTATAAATCTTCATGTTTCCACATTGGTATATGTTCTTTACTTACTGAGTTGTTAATAACTCACACCTTATCTCCATAATATTTTTCAAATAATTTTATATGATTCAGATGGCGAGCAAGAGTAGGTAGTGTTAGAGGGGTTTAATGATCGTAGAGGAATAAGTACTCGAGGGTACAAACATTTATTTGAGAGTCATAGTTAGTAAATTGATTATTTTATGTTATTTTAATATGTTGAGTTAAGAATATTCTTTAAGAAGTTTTAATTTATTTTATTAAAAAAAAATTTGTCGTCCCTATGAAAGAACATGCACATTTGGGTTGAATAAATAAATTAATATTTTATGTAAATTTTTTAATTTTATAATTATGATATTAGAATTTACATTAAGAGTTCATTTTTTAAACTTTCGAGACTGGGCGTTACAATTGGAACATGATAATGCATGCCATTGCATGCACGCACGATCCATTTTGTCAACTTTTGCAGCAATTGAATGAACCTACGCTAAAATAGTGTTACATACAATTATTTTTATGTATTTTTTATATTTTATTAATATAATTAATTAAATTATTATTTTTAATATATAATCAATCATTTTATTAAAATATATAAAAATATTTATAAAAATAACTGTATATAAAATTTTTAAAAAAATTTAATAGTAACGCTGAAAGGCTGGAGGAAGTGCTAAAAAATGGGATCATGGTGACCCGATGGGTGGATATCATATCCGTGTGTACAGAAGTTCAATCCAAATTGAAAACCCACTAGGCCCTTGCCCAGAAAGGAGTGGGCTCAGCCTATATGTATCTTCCAGGTCCAGTACATCGGATAAAACCAATGTGAATTAAAAATGTGTTCGTAATAACACTGACACATCATGAAAGGTCTCTGATGATGCGTGCACCGCTCCTACTCTCCTCATGCTCTAGGGTGCGTTGCATCTACCTGTCTGAAATCTAATTAATAAATGGGGGGTTCCAGAAAAATACGGCAATCTTTGAAATTAGGAGGCTCCATCTCTCATCTGACGCGACTGCAGATGGCACACCCATACTGTTGAAATTTGCAACTCTGACGACCCAACGTCTTTCATTAAATGCATGCACCAATTACGCCAATATTGCCTCCTCAACAATTAATGCCTCTTAGCTATTCTGATCCTCCCCGTGACACCTATACAATAAGCATTTAATCTCTCTTAATCATCCATTTTTAACGTGAAATATATATATATATACACATACATATATATATATATACATATATATATATATTCATCCGTACTTTTTATTATTTTCGAATATCGCACAAATAATGATCATATGTCACATATTAATTAATTTATTATCCTTTTGACTATTTTATATTTAAAGTTTATCATATGATCAACATGACCGAAGATAAATTAAAATTTCCAAATAAATACTAACATCGATCATCCGTTGTTTAAGATTTTTATATCAACTTCAGAATTTTAAGTGAAACTGATGAAGTGGACAGTAGTTCATATATATATAACTTTTACTGATTTAAAAAATCTACGTGATGATCTGAGACTAATGGCATCCGTACGTAGAAAATGGATACCGAACAGTATAAATTATTTTTTTATTTGTTATCTTTTATTTACACATTTTTTAATCATTTTAAATATTTTTTAAAAAATAAGAAAATTTATAAAATTATTATAAAATATTTTCTTAATTATTAAGTAAAAATAAAAAATAAAATAAAAATAAAAATACAATTAAGTAGAAATTTTTGGTAGAAAATTTATGTGGGAATGGTATTCCTCAATAGTATAATTGATTTTTCTTTAACATCCGAACTTGAAACTTATAAAAAATTAGTCATTATACATGTCCTTTAGGTAATTGCATTGTATGCTAATTTTTCAACATACACAAGCAAAATGATACAAAAATGCATGCTTTTGTACAATAACTAAACATTATATGATATGGGAAAAGCTACTATGCTGATTAAGATGTATCGTTCGATAAAATATATATATATTTAATAATTAAAGAAATAATTTTAAGTATATTACTATTTTAAAATTTTTTTTTTAAAATATTTAAATATATTAAAAATACATGAATAAATTTTTTTAAAATAATGTCTAAACGACACGTTCAACGATAACAGATGTTGACATAATAGGCCGAGACCTATATAATGTATAAAAGATTATCACCGTAAAATAAACGGCATCCAATGAATCTTAGTCCAATTGGTCCTGATCGAGATGGCCGCATGCATGCATTTGAATGAGTTATTTGCCAGAAATGGTAGCCGCCTTTAAATTAATGGGCGTGTTGATCCAAACGCACGTAACATGCATGCAGGGATTCGGCATCATATGGAGCTACCTGCTCCATGAACAAGTTAAGCATCTTTGTGAGATTTGCTCATTCGAAAAGCAAAAGATATGAAATAAAAATTGTAGATTGGTGTATGAAAACGTCGCATGTGTCAATTCTGGGTCCAAAAATAGAACAAAAAACAGGAGGAGGTCTACGCATCTGTCGCATCTTTTGTCACTTGTGGTTAGAAATGGCATGGAACACTGCGTCTGCAACCTGTTGTCATCATTATTACTGAGAATAATGAAATCCAAAAGCTTCCCAAAAATAAGCATACAACTAGCTAGCAAAATCCAATATTCACCTTAACTTTTCGAAATCCGGCTAACTTTTTTAGTTAAAACTCTCACTATCTTCTATTATTTCAGGCCCTTACCTGCTTTAATTTCTAGCACGTTGGGTTAATAGTAAATGTTTGTTAAAAGAAAAAAAAAAAAGAAAAAGCATTGGGAATAAAATTTCGATACAAAAAACAAACTGAAAGAATGCCATATACAATTAATTAGGCACTTCAGGAAATAAATAATCCATAAAAAAAAAATTGCTTAATAGAGTGCAACAGTTGTTAATTTTTGGAACATGTAGTTATGATCTTTTTGGAACAGTTGTTAATTTTAAGATTAATATTGCATGTATTTTGTAACGTTTTGCTAACATGTAGTTAAAAAGCTAATTTAAAGAGCCTAACGAGGATGTCCTATTACTATGAACATTAGTATTATCGAGTTCCATACAAACCAATGTTCTTTAATTTTTTAAATAAAATGTTAAAAAATGACCCCCCCCCCCTCCCCCCACCTCGTGACATATGTCTGTATATATATACATATATATATATATCTATATATGTATGTATATAAAATAGCTGCCCTATGAACTTTAGGACCATGTCAAGTGCCCATCAGGTGACAATTAGGAGGTCATACTTAGGCTAGATACTCAACCTACAGCAAATACCGCTGGCTACAGTTCAGGGTAATGGCCCATGCATGGCTGGACAATTCGTCTGTTACTGCTCCCGTTGTCCAGTTCTTGCAGTAGAGTGTGGAGTCTTACCAACCCTAAGATGGTGGATATTTTATTTTTCTGTCTTATATCCGGTTAAAGTTTCATTAGATACATCTTTTTAAAAAAAGGAATACACAAAAATGAAATATTGATAGAAATTAATATTAACTTATAAATTTTTTACTTAAAATAATCTTATTAATTTATTTTTCAAACAAAATATATCTAATAAATTTTTAATAGAATTTAAGTCAAATCTCAATTTTACTGTTTCAAATTTGAACCAAGAACTATTATAAAGTGGGTAAATATCATATAATTATTTAAAAAAATAAATTTATAATTAAAGAATTATTCTTTAATATGAATTTAGTATTTATTTATTTTTTTTAAAAAAATAATTATATAACATTTACACATTCTTCACAACGGTAACTCTTATTTTTTAAAAATTAAAAAACTTGTAATTACTTTATAAATTTCATTATATACAAGTAAATTTACATATTAATTTATATATTAATATTAATAGTTTTATATTTAAATTTTAAATTAATATTATTTTTAATTAAATTTTTTTTTTAACATATTACATTAAATAAATACATATATTATGTGCAGAATGACTTATAATTAAATTTTTTCTTATTTCACATGCATTGCCGGCCTAAGATAAGTACAGGCGGCCTAACCTTTTGTGACGACTAATTGCCTAACAGTACCCAGCTAGGTCTGAACGGTACTACGGATCAATCTACAAGAAAGAAGAGCCGACGTTGCTGCTTTTTATCATTTATTGGGGGGCCCTCCCACCTTCATCTAGCCAATACCTACCTAGAGGGAAACATTTTCTGCAGAATGCATAACTTTTTCTTATTTCAAAAAACAATTCAGTATTTTTAATAATTTTTCGAAAAATGCTGTTACAGTCCCAATTCTTATCGTTAGTAATTATTTTTTTATTTTTTTACATATATTTTTTAATATTTTTAAATATTTTAAAAAAATTACGATATCATTAAAAATATATTTTTTTAATTACAAAACAATAAAATAAAATATAATAAAATAAAAATACCAGCAATAGCTCTCACTAGTCACTACCCCCTTATCATTATCCTTTTTGAAATTATTAAAGAGGCGAACGTGAATACCGAAAACGAACGTGAATATCAAGGAAATGAGTTGCACTTCTACGGGTAGGAAATGGGTTGCAGTCGTCTTTCGTCCTGTTTTGTATTTAAGTTTTATTAGGTATAAGTAAATTTATATATTAATTTAAATATTATTATTAATTTTTTTATTTTTAAAATTTAAATTAATATTATTTTTAATAAAATTTAATTTTTAATTAATTATATTAATATCTTATAACTAAATTTTTCGTTTACATTTCAGCCTTCCCGCCGATCCCAGTTCAGTTGATGTGGGTCAAACAGTTATTTTTATTTTCTTTTATTTTTTATTTCATTAGTTGTAGTTGATCTGAAAACTCATTCCTGCAAAATCTGCGCGAAATATCCTGCCCAAGAACGGGTTGTGCTTCTCCACTCAAAATTAAAAATTTTGAATTTTAAAATTAAATATTAAAATATTATAATTTTAATATTATTATTATTTTAAAATTTAAAAAATTAAAAAAAAAATTAAATTATTTATTATATTTTATATAAAAATTTAAAAAAATTATAATAATAAAATAAAAATTTTATATTTAAAATAAAAATTTTATATACCCAAATAGTACGATTATCCTCTTGTTTCATTTTAAGATTTTACTTCGTGAGTAATATTATATATAATCATAAAGTATATAAATATTATATAATTATTTTAATAGAAAATAAAGTCTACGATAAAAAATATTAATTTTTTATATAAATTCTATATTAATTTATCTTTTTTAAAAAAATTACACAATATTTATATAATTATAATTATAAATATTATGTTTTTATCTTATTAATATAATAAAGTAATATTTTCTTTATAAAAAAATTTTACTTTTTCTTTAATCGTCCCATCCTCTGTCTCTGTCTGCCTCTCTCTCTCTCTCTCTATAATTGCTAGTTGACAGAAGCGGCCAGCATCGTCCTTGACCCCCCCACACCGACAGGAGCCAGTACGCCTAATGGGACAAAGTGTCCTTTAAAGCAAGTTTTGCTTCATATTGAGTTTTTTTTGGCTGTGGCGAACTGCATTAAGCTCGGTTTGGTAGTAAAAGTGTAAAACATTTTAAATTTTAAGATAAAATATTATTATTATTTTAAAATTAAAAAAATTAAATTATTAATTATATTTTATATAAAAATTTGAAAAAATTATGATAATAAAATAAAAATTTTGAATTTAAAATAAAAATTTTTAACTACCAAACTAAATCTTAATATATGGAGCCATGCTCCAACATTTATTTAAAATTCAATGCATATAGAAAATGTCCCTTAAAATATTTATAATGTTTATATAATCTTCAAAATTTTCTAAATTTCTAATTTGTATAAAAATGCATTTATGTAATTCTAAAACTTTGTATAACTTTTATATATTATCTATTTTCAAAATTGTGGTGGAAAAATACAAAGCACAAGATGAATATTTTGGTTTTTGCACATGAGTAGAACCAGTATTGCATTGATTTTAATTTTATACAAAGTGTAGTGTATAAGAATAAGGAAATAACAGTCAAGCGAATAACTACGAATATTTTTTTGAGTTTTGCTATATACAAGAACGGTCGCATACTAATCTGTGTATCAATATTGATTTATTCATACTTAAAATTTAAATTAACACCGTTTTCAAGAAAATCTACTTTTTGATCAATCACATCACATTGGTGCACAGATTAGTGCATAATTATGCTTGCAACTATATTTTTCCTATTTTTTTTTTATCATGTACAACTATATACAAATCCAAGTATTAGTGCAGCAAGTCAATGGTTCGATATTTCCTTGTGAATCTTGATCTGCATTGAAGTCCTTTGATTCAGGGATGCTGTGATTTTGTTGCTATAACTAGAGCTGGAGTATTGATCTACATATATGTTAACATCCCCAAGCAAGCTAATAGGTGGGAGACACACCTTTAGCTTATCTCTGTGTAGCAGAAATCGAGCAGAAGTTAGGCCTTTGGTGAAGATGTCTGCAATCTATTGAGCAATTGAAATATATTGAATTGAGATATCTTCTACTTTGTCACAGATAAAGTGGTAATCCACCTCGTCATGCTTAGTACAAGCACGGAAGACAGGATTTGATGTCAAGGAAAGAGCTCCAAGATTGTCACACCAAATAGAAGGAACGATGTTAAGAGGAATTTTGAGATCATGAAGTAGTATGCGAAACCAAAATAACTCAACTGTGGCAATGGCAAGAGATCTGTATTTAACTTCAGTACTAGACTTGGAGACAACTAGTTACTTCTTTGCACTCCAGCTAATAAGACAAGGTTTAAGAAAAATATCACAACTTGCCCAATTCGAGTCACTATATGCATTTAATTCGAGGGAGCCTTTGCCAAAAAAATAACCCTTGAGTGATGGAACTTTTGAGGTAACAAATGACTCTCTTGAATGTTGTCCAATGTGTAGCGGTAGGATTGTTCATAAATTGGTACAATTGGTTCATTGTGAAGGCTATGTCAGGTCTTGTCATGTACAATATTATAGTTTTCCAACTAAGTGGTGATATTCAATTGCATTCTCTAAATGGTCACCATTAGATTGAGACAACCTGGTGCTTGTAGGAATTGGACTCTTGGCAGGTTTGGCTCCAACATCATTTCTATGCACATGAATACCCAAGAAGAAACTTAAGGGCCCGAGATCCTTCATAGCAAATGTTTGCTTCAAAGAAGAAATTAAGAAAGTGATAGCTAGCATTCTATTTTCAGTCACAATAATATCATCCACATAAATAAAAAAGAATAGATGAATGTTGGATTTCTGAGAAACAAAAAGGGAGTAGTCAACCTTTGATCCAATGAACCCAAGACTCATGAATGTGCTTGCCAGCTTGTTAAACCAAGCTCTAGGTGCTTTTTTAAGGCCATATAAGGCCTTATTAAGCTTGCAAACATGTTGTGGGAACTTCTTGTTGATAAAGCTAATAGGTTGCTCAATGTATACTTCATCTTCAAGGGATCCATGGAGGAAGGCATTGGATACATCCAATTGTCTTATTGGCCAGTTAAAGTGGATTGCGAGAGCCAAAAATTGTTCTAATGGTTGAGGCTTTGACTATTGCGCTGAGTGTTTCAATGAAGTCAATACCATCATTTTGCTTAAAACCCTTGGCGACTAATTTTGCGTTGAATCTATCCACACTTCCATCAACCTTTTGCTTTACTTGAAAAATTCACTTGTTGGTGATGATGTTTTTGTTGATTGGTCTAGGACACAAGGTCCATGTTTGATTGGCTTGAAGTGCTCCAAACTTTTCTTTCATAGCTTGGCACCATCAAGGAGATTTTGTTGCCTGTGAGAAATGTGTTGGTGCAGTAGGTAAGGAAATGGAATGAAAAGCTTTGTAGATGATGCTTGGTAGAGTAGTACTTTGTGGTATTTTGAAAAGTTTTTGGTTTTTTGAGGGCCATCTTGAGATCTAGTAACCACTGAATGTAAAGGCTGGGCAGAGACTAAATTGGATTGAGGAATTGCGTTGTGTGGTTTATTATCTTCAATTGCAACGACAGGTGAATTTGAGTTGGTTTCTTGACCATTGGACTCCAATGGTTCATCATTAAGAAAATTGGGAGGAGGTGAGGCTTCCACATTTGAATCAACCAAAGAAACATTAGAAGGAATATGTATTTGTGAGTGTTGTGGTAAAGGACTTATTACCTGGGAAGTGCAAGTTGCTGGATGGCTAGTGTCTTTTGCAGAGGGCAATGCTTGAAAGAAGGTCCAATCTTGAGCCGGAAATGAGTATTCATCGAAAACAACATGCCCACTCATGATTATTTTGCAAGACACAAGATCAAGACATCTGTAACCTGTGTAATTTGAAGCATAGCCAAGCAAAATGAACCTTTTGGATCTATACAGCATCTTGTGCTGATTGTAGGGACAAATGAGAGGAAAACATGAACACCCAAAGACTCTACGAAGAGTGTAGTCAAGTTTTTTTTTTTTTTTAAGTAACTTGGTATAGGGTAATTGATTTTGCAGTACTACTATGTATAACCTATTAATGAGGTAGGCAACAATGTTAAAAGCATCAACCCAATATTTTGAGGGGAGTTTTGATTTGAACTAGGAGAGCCAACCCAATCTGCATTATATGTCTATGTTTTCTTTTTGCTAAGCCATTTTGTTGAGGAGTATAGGGATATGATAACCTTCTCATGATGCCATTGGATTCAAGGAATTTAGTGAACTGATTTGAAGTGAATTCACCTCCTCCATCTGATTGGAACATTTTAATTTTTGGTGGCTTGTCGATTTTCAGCCATACATTTGAATTTAATGAAGCATTCAAATGTATTAGCTTTCGAGTGCAAGGGGTATATCCAAGTGAATCGAGAGAAATTGTCTATGAATGTCATATAGTATTTGCAACCATTATTAGAAATATAATAGGTGAACTCCAAAGATCAATGTATTATTTCAAGGGGTGTAGATGTTACATTATCTAATTCAGAAAATGAAAGAGATTTAACCTTGGCTAGTTGACAAGACTCACAAAAGGATTGTGTTAACCAGATTGAGTAACGGGAAGCTAAGCAAGACTTTTTACCATATCAAAAACATAGGAAGGGGGATGTCCTAATCTTTTATGCCAAGTGGCTAAATCTGTTGTGATTCCAATGAAAGCTGTGATTTTCTTGACTTTGTTTGCTGACTTAGATAGGTAGATTGGATAGAGTCTATCTTTACTTTGCATTTGCAAAAGAATCTAGCCCGTGCATCTGTCCTTCACAAAATAGTGGGAGTACAAAATATATAGATGGATAATAAATTTGCAGCAGTAGAAAGGCATTGAAGAATGCTATTCAATTTAAATAATTTAATAGAGTTATGAAGCACATTGGAACCTCTATTGGCAATAAATAAACATGTACCATTACCGACTGCTACCTTTTCATCACCTTTGTCTGGTTCTTGAAGGGATAAGTTTTTCAAAGCAGTTGTTACATGGTTCTTGGCACCCCTATTTGCATACCAAGGCTGCTCTTGAGTTTCTTTTGTTGCACAGTTGGTTCTAGCTGCCATGGCAGCATGTTGAGTTGGTGGATGTTTGCCTTGATAGGCCAAATTCATACATTAATAGCAATCCAAGGCTTGATGACCAGTTTTTCCACAAATTTGGTAGGGTGCCAGTCGCCAGATTGGTTGAATCACCATGAAAGGGATTCTTGGAGGAGTTGTTGATGTCGATCTAGCCTTTTTTGGTTGTGTTTAAAGTGATTTTTATTCTGTCCTAAGGGCTTCCCTTTGTAAAGAGAACCAGAATACTTTGGCTTATGAGAGTAGAGTGCAAAGTTACCTGACGTAGTGTTGGAAGGTTGCTGATTTCCCAGTTGATCCACGAAGTTGAGAAGTTTTACTTGAAAGTCTTGAAATGACATGGAGAACTCTCGGGTGGCAAAGTTGAATGATGTTATGAATGTTGTGTATGCAGGATTGAGCCCACCAAGAATATAGGAGTTCTACGAAGAAAATATTCTGATGTTATGTTATGATGTCACATGGTACATTATGATGTTATGATGTTATGAAAGATAGTATTGTAAAAGATCAGTTGGTAGTTTCTATAAAAAAAAAACAAGTATTAAATATTTTATTACTAAAATAATAATAGATAAATATTATTTAATAAACATTATCGTCAAAAATTTGTAATAAATATTAAGCTGCGTTTAGAGTTTTATTTCTATATAATGTATGTAGTAAATTATCTTTGTAATTTTTTGTGAAATTAAGATTGGGATTTGTCTTATTTATTTATTTTTTTTTTTGAAAAATTTTCCTTGGAGATCAAACTTTTCTGACATGTAGCTTGGGAAGAACACTTTTGAATAAGATAGCCTTGGTATTGGAATTTGTTCTCAAATTTTGGTAGAGGATATAAAAATTTAATGCTGTTCAGTGATGCGTGTAAAGTGAAAGTCATGATCCCAGCTATTAAACATGATGTATATATGGTTTGCAAATCTAATTTTATGTTTAATCAGTACGGTATAATTTATAATTAATAACCATGATGTAGTTTTTTAATGTGAATTGCTTAAGCCAGTCATCACACCAAAAATAAAAGAAAAACTTAAACGAGTACATAAAGAAGAGACATGAGACACAACAATCGCACAGTCGATTCATAGAATTTTTAGAGTAAAATCACGTAATGTCAAAACGTGTGGGGCTGGGTTTAAAATTCGAATCGTTACATCTCATCGTGCATTTAAGGAGCTCAACAAGAATTTAAAGCGTTCTTATGGGGAACGCACAAAGAGTCAAATAAAGCATTGAATGCTCCCAACTACCTCCAACACACATACACTTGGCTTCTCTTCACCTGATCCACCAATTCTGCGTACATATATACCAATCCCAAATTCTACCATATTTTTTTTTATAATGAAAAATGTCAATTAGTTGCCTCCTCGTTTTGTCTCTCATTATAATTGCTCGTATATTTTATTTTTATTTTTTTAATAATTAAAAAATTGTTATTAGTGAAAGTGTGTGAAAAACTTTTTATTTTATTTATTTTATTATTATGATTATGTAACTCACATTTTTTACATTAAAAAAATAATTTAAGATATGTGAATTCGGTGTACTTATTTATGAAAAAAGTAAGGTTTTTAAATTTAAAAAATAATTTTTTTTACTTGAATTCAATATTTATCTTTTTATTTTTTAAAAAAAGTATACATAATTCGGACATTCTAAAACTGTAACATTAAAAAATAAAAATAAAACACTTAGGTAAGGCCTTTACGTACAATTGCACAGTACATTACTCCTCTATAAAAACAACACACCTGTGCAGCCAGAACTCACTCACTCACTCACTCAAGCATTCAAAATCTCCACAAGCTTGCATCATCTCTCTCTAAATTCCTCTCCTTCGAGTGACTTAACAGGCGATATGGCTGGCTCCTTGGTCCTTAAGCTCTCAGGCATGGTGCTTCTGTGCTTGGTGGTGGCTGCACCTGTTGCAGAGTCGGTCATAACTTGTGGGCAGGTGGCTAGCAGCGTGAGTCCTTGCCTTGGCTACATCCGGGGTACGGTTGCTCAAGTCCCTCCAAACTGCTGCAATGGGGTCAGGAGCCTCAACAAAGCGGCCGCTACCACAGCTGACCGCCAGGCCGCCTGTGAGTGCCTGAAAAAGACCGCTAGTTCCATCCCCGGACTCAATCCTGGTCTTACTGCTGGCCTCCCTAGCAAATGTGGTGTCAGTGTCCCTTACAAGATCAGCACCTCCACTAACTGCAAAACGTAAGCCCCCTGGCAAATGTTGTGAATCTTACATTTTGTTAAAGTAAATTGTTAATCCTATCAGTATCCGTATTAATGAGCCTTTTTAATTTTTCGCTATGCATATATATGACAGCGTATGCTGTAGTACAGTTTACTGATGTTTAGTTTTGTTTCTTTGTTTTTTCTTGTCCTTTGTGTTGCAGTGTGAAATGAAGTCGACGGAGAGAGATTTTTCAGCCACAGGATATAACTACAGTAGCTATCTAGCTTGAGATAAATAAAAGGGTGTTTAGTCCATGCGGGGGCTCCTCGTGATGGAGCCTATAGCTCGTATTTGTTATATATATGTAAGAGTCCTGTTGCTGTTGTATCGATTACGGAAGCTAGGTGATGCTTCATTTTCTGTAATAAATATATTTAAGTATTAAACAAGATCCTGTGTCGACATCTCTCTCTCTCTCTCTCTCTCTCTCTCGTGTCTACATCTTGCTTTCTTCTCTCTATTTCTTGTATTTTTATTTGTCATCTCTTCTTCAAAATGAAGTGTTCTTTTCTTGTTCCCCTTTCCGTTTGCAAGAAGCAACCCATCGGCTTAAATCCGGCTTCTTCTCTACCTCAAGTAGGAAACTAGATGCAATGCGATACTGCACCATGCATTTTTGTTCGTACCAACAGTATGCGAGTGCTGAGTGGTGATTACTGAGGTTGCTAGACTTTTTTGTCGGTGATGACATACATGTGTTCCATCTTACCCAAGTTAATACAATTAATATCATGAATACTGAGGTTAAGGATTTAAGACTGTTTCAAGGACCTGAAGATGAAAAGATAAATTATATATTCGGGGATCTTAACATCACTTCAAAAGTATCAAAAATTAGTAAGTTTCTGAGAAATAATATTTATAATATTGTGCAAGTATTATGTAATTTTTCAATACGAGATTTATATAAAAAAATAAATTTTTAATTATTAATTTTCTTTTTTTAAAAATGATTATATGGTATCAGTACATTACATTTACATATTTTATTTATTTTTTAAAAATGATTATATGGTATCAGTACATTACATTTACATATTTTACAATTAGATGTAGTATTATTAATATTCAATTCTAATTTCTCCTTTTTTTATTATTAATTTATTTTTAGTTTATTTTATTTTATTCAGCTAACATTAATATCGTTTCTGAGTCTTTCAGAAATGGAAATTATAGGGCGGAAAATGGCATTAATATCAATGTCTGCCATCAATTTCGAAAGCTACTATCGGTTTGAGTGGTGCTGCTTTTTCTCAAAAGAAGGGGTGAAAAGTGAGGCAGTTTTCTTCTTCCTTTAAAAATTGAAAAGATGGCAACCACAAACTTTTTTGACTTACTCATTTTACAAATCATATTTTAAATTATAAATTACATTTTAATAAATAACTAAAAAAAATTAATTATAAAAATAACATCATTTTATCATAATTATTATTTCTATTTAAGACATGATAATTATAAAAAAATTATATATATAATTAAGAGAAATATTTTAGTCAATTGAATGAAAATAAATTTATAAATTAATATATATGATTTAATTTAATATGATAGATTATAAAATTATTTTAATATAATAAATTATAAAATTATTTATATTGTAAAATAGAAATATTTTAATCGCTAATTTTATTAAATGTTTTGTGAGAAAAGCGAGAGAATAAGAAAAGTTGAAATGAGAAGGGCTTTTAAGATTGAAAGATGAACAGATTCTAGTCGAAAAAAATTCTTCAAAAATTTAGAAAAATTTGTTTTACCAAATATAACGTTGAATTCTCCACACGGGCCTTGTGATGATGAATCCTCACAGCCGGCTTCTTTCGAGGGGAGCCGTTCGTCTGCCACTACTACAGGGTGGCACGTTATGTATTTGGGTTTATACATGTTCGTGTATCAAATCATAAATATTTAATTATATAAATTAATTTGAACTTAATTCATTAAGTTAAAAATGTCAAACATCTAAACTCAAGTCTAATTTATTCAGATAACAGGTCGTGTTGTGCCATTCATTTTGATCATTTTAATAATTAATTAAAAATATATTAATATGATACAATTCATTTAAACCCATTTATTTTATATAAATGAGTTAAATTAAAACGCGTAATTTATTTGATTTGATTAACATAATTTTAGATAAAAGTTAAAATCAATATTTATTAATAACTCCAATATCTTTAAAAATTTATATAAACATTTTTCAAATTTTAACATACAATAAAACTAATATTACAAATCATACAATAACAAATATGAGCATATATATCTAAACTTACCATTCCAACTGTAAAAATATAAGCATACTGAGAAATACCAATACTACAACTTAACAATAATAAAATTTTAATTTTTAAATAAATTCTAAACAGATCTAAACAAGTTATTTTGTATTAAGCACGTTGACTCGTTATTGACCCATTTATAAATCGTGACTTAACGGGTTAATCTGTTTTGAACAAAACCCTTTAATATCAAATCCAAACCTACTAATTTCGTATCATGTTTGTATTGAGTTGATGGATCATATCACACATTGCCACCCCTACTACTACTCAAGTGGAGTTGGACTAGACGAGAGATTGATACGGGATCCCCAATCCAGAAGACATAATCTTACTTGGCTTTCGATCGCTATGCCATTGTCAACTTTGAGGGAATCGTGGAGCATGTTTGTTTGGATATTGTAATGTTTTTTCTGGGGTTAAGGGTCCATTTCAGTTGCCCAATCTTAAGACATCTTGCATTTCTTGGACATGGCCCCATCCCAGCTCCTCGCCTCCCCAACGCCTGGAGGATTATGTTGTTGTGCTATGTGATTTGACAACACATCTTAGAGGCCGCAAGAGAGGAAATCCCAAACCTCACCACTCGTGAATTCTTTTTTTGTCCACAACGTTAGATGGAACGATGGGAATCAATGTAGCTTTCATTTCCAAACGGGGTACAGGGTTTTGTGCTTGGAGTCTTGTTATTTGCATGTTAAAAATTGGGATAAGAAATATTTCTTTGCCTCCAACATTGGATGAGAGTTCCCTATGAGTTAGGCTAGTCGCTATGAGCTTCGAGTTAGGGCCTCATGGCACAGCGTGTCGGACAGCTTTGACTCCAACGTCACTCTCTCTAGAAAGGAGATAGAACATTTGAATGTTGTTTATTCGTGGATTGAAGATAACTTGAATGCCTTGTGGTCTGATGCAACCATCACCTGAGAGAACATAGACCATTTCTTGGTGTCATAGGATTGGTCGCGAGCCATTGGCCGTTAGGCCCTTGGTTCGAAGGGCCCAAGAGCCTGCTATGATCCCCCTAGTTTTTGGATGTCCCTAATCAACCAATGTCCATTTGTCCTGTGCCCATAGAGAAACTCAAAGCTCCCCCCTCCCTCCCGCGCAGGCACTTTTTAACTACCTTACTGAGATCCTCAATTGAGGGGGTGGAAGACACGAATTTGGTGTTAGACCCTTCATTTTTCGACACGATTCCATACACTTTATGGGATTCTTCCCCCGAAGCATTGTTCAAAAGGTTTGAGTTGTCATCATATTCCTTGGTGACAAATGACTCTGTGGAAATATTGGAATTTGGTGGGGAAGAGCATCCCCTACTTGTCAACGATGTTGTGGTTGAGGATGTTGAGGTGCTATTGATTTGTCCTAGTATGCACAATCTATAGTTTCCAAGGGAGTACCAAATTTCCTGGAGGTGGGTTCCCTCTCGTTGTTTGCCATGGGGTGGAATTTTTTGCAGCATCCTTGGCCATCCGTGTTTCCTCACCCGACATGCCTCTTGGTTAGGAATTTCCATTGGTTCCCTTTACGAAGGGGGTTTCCTTGCCCACACTTGCTCTTGACATGGAAGTGCAAGCTAATGACGAACATTGGGAGAATAAATTCATGGCTCCCATGCTGATCTTAGGGACCCTCCCTGTGCTGTCTTCTCTAGTTACTTCTCCGACAGATCTTGTGGAATAGACGAGCCGTACTTTACTTGGCACAACCACGAGGGAGTCCAGTCCTTGCCCGTAATCACCTGTCCTTCCCCCGTTTGACCTTCTACTTCTAACTCACTCATAGGTATTTGTTTAGATCCTTCGGTTGGCCAAATTGTTCAAGAATTTGAGCGCTTTTTTTTTGCAGTATGTAACCTCATGAGCGGTTTCTACCATTTATTTCTTTGTGTCTTTATCTAATCTGTGTTCATTCATCATCGAGATTAACTTTAGCTTTTTGGCCCACTGGATTGCTCATAACCAACCTAACTTAGGTTGTTGTTGGCCTTTGACCACAGTTGCAAGTGTTAGCCTCAATCGCATGCGTTGCTAACACTCGGCTTGGTGAGTGGTAAGAGATGTGTGACTGCTAATTAGGCAAAGTTTAACCCCAATTGCATATGCACTGTTAGCCTTTGATCACCGGGTCTTAGTATTAGTTTCGATCGCATCCGCGTTTCTAATGCTTGGCTTGGTGAGTGTTAGGATATGTGCTTGACCACTGCTTATGCAAAGGCTAACCCTAACTGCATGGCCATTGTGACGCCCCCAAATTCCGTTTGGGATCGGACGGATATTTGAAGCGTCGAGACATGTAATACAAGATTACTAGCCCCCGTTTAGGACATATAAGATGCAATGTTCCTAATATACATATAACATTATGTAATATTCGCAGCGGATAAATTTTTTTTTAGCAATACTATGCACAAAATTGAAAATATCCCAAATGCTTAAAACATACTTCATACATAAAGATCCATTGAACAAATAAAATCACAATACTAGTCCAAAATGGTTATGATCCAAAAAGTATTAGAGATTCAACTTTATCGTACAAGTAGTAATTTACGTTAACTACTATATTAACATTGACATCGCACCGTCGCTCAGTCAACTATGTCTAGTTGTTCAGCTCCTGATTCTCCTTCAGGTCCTGTAACAAGATCTACCATTCGGGGGGAATGGTAGTTGGGACTACCACAGTGAGATTTGATTACAAATCTCAGTAAGTTAACAAAAAACTTCCACACAGGCTAATGATGCATGGATGATAGTAAAAGTATGAATGTATAATCAAATTCATAAGTAATTAAAGCATAACTTGATATACAACATAGCATAACTGACATAACTTAAATTGAAACATGAACTGAACTTGACTTGACATGCACTTGATCTGAAACTTGACTTAACATGAACGTGCTCTAAAACTTGACTTAACATAAACATGATATGCAACTTATTCTTTAACTGTTTAAATACATACTCCACAGTTGTTGTGGTTCCATGTATTTTACGTCTCACAATGCAGTTAAATACATACTCCACAGTTGTTGTGGCCCCATGTATTCTACGTGTTACAATGTTAAAAGCATCAACCCAATATTTTGAGGGGAGTTTTGATTTGAACTAGGAGAGCCAACCCAATCTGCATTATATGTCTATGTTTTCTTTTTGCTAAGCCATTTTGTTGAGGAGTATAGGGATATGATAACCTTCTCATGATGCCATTGGATTCAAGGAATTTAGTGAACTGATTTGAAGTGAATTCACCTCCTCCATCTGATTGGAACATTTTAATTTTTGGTGACTTGCAGATTTTCAGCCATACATTTGAATTTAATGAAGCATTCAAATGTATCAGCTTTAAAGTGCAAGGGGTATATCCAAGTGAATCGAGAGAAATTGTCTATGAATGTCATATAGTATTTGCAACCATTATTAGAAATATAATAGGTGAACTATCAATGTATTATTAATAAATTCAATACGAAAAAAATAGATGTAGTATTATTAATATTCAATTCTAATTTCTCCTTTTTTTATTATTAATTTATTTTTATTTTATTTTATTTTATTCAGCTAACATTAATATCGTTTCCGAGTCTTTTTCAGAAATGGAAATTATAGGGCGGAAAATGGCAATAATATCAATGTCTGCCATCAATTTCGAAAGCTACTATCGGTTTGAGTGGTGCTGCTTTTTCTCAAAAGAAGGTGAAAAGTGAGGCAGTTTTCTTCTTCCTTTAAAAATTGAAAGATGGCAACCACAAACTTTTTTGACTTTACTCATTTTACAAATCATATTTTAAATTATGAAATACATTTTAATAAATAACTAAAAAAATTAATTATAAAAATAACATCATTTTATCATAATTATTATTTCTATTGAAGACATGATAATTATAAAAAAATTATATATATAATTAAGAGAAATATTTTAGTCAATTGAATGAAAATAAATTTATAAATTAATATATATGATTTAATTTAATATGATAGATTATAAAATTATTTTAATATAATAGATTATAAAAATATTTATATTGTAAAATAGAAATATTTTAATCTCTAATTTTATTAAATGTTTTGTGAATTTTTTCGTGGGGCAACACTTCTCCACAAATTTCGCATTCTTACAAATTTCTTGCAAATATGAGAAAAACATAAAACACCAACTTGTCTACAATTTCTCTACAATCACTTAATAAAAATAATAATTTTTTAAAACTTCTGCTTTAATTTTATATGATTAAATTTTAAATAAAAAAATATTATATTGAGAAGTTGAAATTGAGGTGCATACGAGTGGCCGGACTATCACTTCCCTAACTATTGCTATTCTTACAAATTTTCTTTCCGCTTTCCTATTTGTGGCTGTCAAAAAAAGATAAAATTAATCAGACATGACATGGATATTGATACCAACTTTTCCATATAAAAAGAATCCCAAGTTTTTATTTGATTTATATATTAAAAACAAGATAGACGTGAGAAAAGCGAGAGAATAAGAAAAGTTGAAATGAAAAGCGCTTTTAAGATTGAAAGATGAACAGATTCAAGTCGAAAAAAATTCTTTAAAAATTTAGAAAAATTTGTTTATGTTATAAAATAATATTGTTGTAAAATAAATTGTATGACCACCTTGAACTAGTTGTCAAATGCACAGTATATAATATTAGCATAGTGAGCTAGCCATCAAATACATAGTGCATAGTGCTAGCATAGTATTAGCATAGTGAGCTAGCTGTCAAATGCATAATGCATAGTGCTAGCATAGTGAGAATGCATAGTGCTAGTCGTCAAAAGTATAGTCCCATTTGTACTCCTATATATATCGTTAAATCCTTTAAGAAATTCATAAGTTTCATAACCTCTCTGAGTTCTATCTATCTCTCTCCTTTCCATAGTTTTATAGCACGTTATCAGCACGAAAGTTCTGACGATTTTGAAGCTAGTAGTCCTCTACTTCAAGTAAGTTTTTCAATATATTTTTATAATTTTCAAAATAAACATGAAATGTTAAATATACTTATATTCCTGATTTATATATGTAGAAAATGTCAAATCTTACAAAATTGGAATTCGTTGCTCTTGACATTTCTGGAAAAAATTATTTATTTTAGATCCTTGATGCTGAGATTCATCTGGATGCAATGAACCTGGGAGATACAATTAAAGAAGGAAATCAAGGGTCCCTGCAGGACCGTGCTAAGGCAATGATTTTCCTTCGGCACGATCTTCATGAAGAATTAAAAACTGAGTATATAACGGTGAAAGATCCACTTATTTTGTGGAATGATTTAAGGGAGAGATATGAACACCAGAAAACTGTAATCCTCCCAAAAGCTCGTCATGATTGGATGCACCTGAGGTTGCAAGACTTCAAGAGTGTCAGTGAGTATAACTCTGCACTCTTTAAAATTAGCTCGCTATTGAAATTATGTGGTGAAAAAGTCACTGATGATGACTTATTAGAGAAGACATATACTACTTTTCATGCCTCGAATGTGCTCCTGCAACAGCAGTATCGAGAGCGAAAGTTCAAAAAATATTCTGAACTCATATCTTGTCTTCTATTAGCTGAGCAAAATAATGAGCTTTTGTTACGAAATCACCAGTCACGTCCTACTGGTTCTATATCATTCCCTGAAATGAATGATACTAGATTTACATCATTCCCAGAAGCGAATGGTGCATCTTTTCAAAAAAAAAGAGGGCGTGGACGTGGTAAGAAAAATTATAAAAGTGGAGGTCCTAAAAGTGACCACATTAAAAGGGATAATAATAGATATACACCGTACCACCAGAAGTGGTTCAACTCAGAGAAGGCCAAAGGTCCTCAAAACAAATTTTTAAAGAAAGATGAAGATGGATGCCATAGATGCGGTATGACTGGACATTGGGTTCGTATTTGTCGTACAGTTAAGCACTTGGTTGACTTATACCAATCTTCTATAAAAGAAAAAACAAAGAAATTTGAAACAAATTTTGCTGAACCATCATATGCTTTAAATTCTATAGATGGAGAAGATATTACAAGCCTTGATGTTTCTGATTTTTTTGAGGATTCTAGTGGTAGAGTTGATCATGGAAGTGTTCCTTTTTAATTAATGTATTTCCTTTATATTATTATAAAATATTTTTATATTCTGCAATGTTTCGTAGTAATGAAAGTTTTATATATTTTATTGAATCATGAGTCTTATTGATGAACTTTCTATCTCCGAGATGAATAATAAAGATGTATGTCTGGATGACAGTGTTACAACTCACACAATTCTTAAGGATAAAAAATATTTTCAAAATCTAACATTGAGTAAAGCCTATGTTCATACAATTTCTGGTTTATCGAATCTAATTGAAGGCTCCGGAAGAGCTTATATTGTGTTGCCTAATGACACCAAATTTTGTATTGATGATGCTCTATTTTCTTCACAATCCAGAAGAAATTTATTAAGTTTTAAAGATATACGTCATAATGGTTGTCATATTGAAACCATTAACGAAGACAAGAAAGAGCATCTTCTCATTACTAAAATAATTTCGAGCCAGAAGCTCCTATTAGAAAAACTGACTGCCCTCTCATCTGGATTGTATTATACAGAAATGAGAACAATTGAATCACATGTTGTAATGCACCAGAAGTGCATTGACCCCAAAATATTTATGACTTGGCATGATCGCCTTGGACATCCGGGATCAATAATGATGAGACGAATAATTGATAATTCGTATGGGCATCCCCTAAAGAATCATAAAATTATCTTACCCAATGAATATCCATGCTCTGCATGTTCTCAAGGTAAATTGATTATCAAACCATCTATCTCAAAGGTTGTTTTTGAATCTCCATCTTTTTTACAAAGGATTCATTGGGATATATGTGGGCCTATTCAACTATCAAGTGGACCGTTAAGATATTTTATGGTTTTAATTGATGCATCAAGTCGATGGTCACATGTTTGTCTACTTTCTATTAGAAATGTTGCATTTACTAAACTTCTTGCACAAATAATTAAGCTACGAGCACAATTCTCTGACTATCCAATTAAAACTATTCAATTGGATAACGCAGGAGAATTTACATCTCAAGCTTTTGATAATTATTGCATGTCAATAGGAATAGATGTTGAACATCCAGTTGCCCACACACACACTCAAAATGGTTTAGCTGAATCATTGATTAAAAGGTTTCAGCTAATCGCTAGACCTTTACTCATGAAATCAAATCTTCCTATTTCTACTTGGGGACATGCTATAATTCATGCAGCATCATTAATTCGAGTTAGGCCATCAGCATATCACAAATATTCACCATTACAGCTTGCATTTGGTCATCAACCAAATATTTCTCATCTTCGTATTTTTGGATGTACTGTATATGTTCCAATTGCACCTCCACAACGTACAAAGATGGGCCCTCAACGTAGACTTGGGATATATGTTGGGTTTGATTCTCCATTTATTATCAGATACCTTGAGCCTCTTACAGGGGATATGTTTAAGGCACGTTTTGAGGATTGTCATTTTGATGAATCCATTTTTCCAACATTGGGTAATGAGAAGTCGGTGCCTGAAGCACGACAGGAAATTACTTGAGAAAATAAAGCTCTTTCCCAATTTGATCCTCGTACAAAAGAATGTAATCTAGATGTTCAAAAGATTATTCATTTGCAAAGTGTTGCAAACCAATTACCGGATGTATTTACTGACACTAAAGGTGTGGTAAAATCATATATTCCTGCTGTTAATGTTCCAGCAATGATTGCAGTCCCTGAAGGACAAGTTTCCAAAATAGCAATAAGCGAGTCTAAGATACGCCTGAAGCGTGGACGGCCTATTGGTGCTAAGGACAAAAATTCCTCAGAAGAGGAAAATATAAAATGAATTTGGTACTCCTGAAGAGTCCATACCAACACAGGCCATAATAGTCATTGATGCTCCTGAAGAGAGTAAATCTCCTGAGAAATAACCTCCTGAAGAGGTATTTCATGAAATGTCTTCCCTTGAAGAGGGACAGGTACCTGAAAATAACGAGATCTCGATACATTTCATGAGTACAGGAGAAATTTTGAATAGAAATAAAACTGTTGTCGATAATATATTTTCATATAAAATGGCTCTTGGCATTATTAGAAGTAATGAAGAAATTGAGCCAAGAACTGTAGAAGAATGTCGACGTAGAAATGACTGGCCAAAATGAAAATTAGCTATTGAAGCTGAATTAAACTCGCTAGCAAAGCGAGAGGTCTTTGGACCAATTGTACAAACACCAAAGGGTGTAATACCTGTTGGATATAAATGGGTATTTATACGTAAGCGTAATGAAAGCAATGAAATTGTGCGATATAAAGCACGACTTGTTGTACAAGGTTTCCTGCAGAAACCGGGGATTGATTATGAGGAAACATACTCTCCTGTTATGGATGCAATCACATTCAGATATTTGATCAGTTTGGCAGTTATAAAAAGATTGGATATGCAGTTGATGGATGTGGTCACTGCATATTTATATGGATCATTAGATCATGACATATATATGAAAATTCCTGAAGGATATAAAATGCCTGAAGCTTCTAATCTGAGTACATCCAGAAGTATGTATTCTATTAATCTTCAAAGATCTTTATATGGATTAAAGCAATCCGGACGCATGTGGTATAAACCCCTTAGCGAATATCTATTGAAAGAAGGATTTGAGAATAATCCAATATGCCCATGTGTTTTTATTAAGAAATCAGACTCCGGATTTGTTATAATTGCGGTTTATGTTGATGATCTAAATCTTGTTAAAACTCCTGAAGAGATCAGAAGAACCGCTACATATTTAAAGAATGAATTTGAAATGAAGGATCTTGGCAAAACGAAATTTTGTCTCGGCCTGCAGCTCGAGCGTTTGCCAAATGGAATTCTCATTCATCAGTCAAATTATACAGAGAAAGTCTTGAAACACTTTTACATGGACAAAACTCATCCCCTGAGCACTCCAATGGTTGTTCGATCAGTTGATGTGCAGAAGGATCCATTTCGTCCTTGTGAAGACAATGAAGAAATTCTTGGTCCTGAAATACCTTATCTCAGTGCAATTGGAGCCCTGATGTATCTTGCAAATTGCACTCGGTCTGATATTGCATTTTCAGTTAATTTACTTGCAAGATATAGTTCCGCACCAACTCGAAGACATTGAAATGACATTAAACATATCCTTAGATACCTTCGAGGTACGGTTGATATGGGATTATTTTATCAACATGGTTCAAGTCCACAATTAGTTGGATATGCAGATGCAGGTTATCTTTCAGATACACACAGAGGTAGATCTCAAACTGGATATGTATTTACTTATGGAAATTCTGCTATATCATGGAGATCTGTCAAACAAACACTATCTGCTACCTCTTCAAATCATTCAGAGATCATTGCAATTCATGAAGCAAGTCGAGAATGCATTTGGCTAAGATCAATGATCCAACATATTCAAGAAAAGTGTGGTCTTCCAGTGATTAATGATAGTCCAACAACTTTATACGAAGATAATGCTGCTTGTATTACTCAAATTAGAGGAGGATATATCAAAGGTGATAGAACCAAACATATTTCACCTAAATTCTTTTATACTCATGAACTTTAGGAGAAAGGTGAAATTAAAGTCAAGCAGATACGATCAAGTGATAATCTGACAGATTTATTCACAAAAGCATTACCAACTGCAACATTTAAGAAGATTGTGCAGAATATTGGAATGCGGAAACTTGAAAACCTTTTATCATGCACTTTTCAGGGGGAGTAATGCCTTGAAGACTTATGCTGATTGTACTCTTTTTCCTTCGCTAAGGTTTTATCCCACTGGGTTTTCCTTTGCAATGTTTTAATGAGGCAATCTTAAAACATTTTACGGTACACATGAATATTGTACTCTTTTTCCTTCGCCATTGGTTTTTTTCCCACAGGGTTTTTCCTTAGTAAGGTTTTAATGAGGCATATTCATTATATGTGGTCATCCAAAGGGGGAGTGTTGTAAAATAACATTGTTGTAAAATAAATTGTATGACCACCTTGAGCTAGCCGTCAAATGCACAGTGCATAGTACTAGCATAGTGAGCTAGCCGTCAAATGCACAGTGCATAGTGCTAGCATAGTGAGCTAGCCGTCAAATGCATAGTGCATAGTAAGAATGCATAGTGCTAGTCGTCAAAAGTATAGTCCCCTTTGTACTCCTATATATATCGTTAAATCCTTTAAGAAATTCATAAGTTTCATAACCTCTCTGAGTTCTATCTCTTTCTCTCTCATTTCGATAGTTTTATAACAGTTTAATCAAATATAACGTTGAATTCTCCACACGGGCCTTGTGATGATGAATCCTCACAGCCGGCTACTTTCGAGGGGAGCCGTTGGTCTGCCACTACTACAGGGTGGCACGTTATGTATTTGGGTTTATACATGTTCGTGTTGTATCAAATCATAAATATTTAATTATATAAATTAATTTGAACTTAACTCATTAAGTTAAAAATGTCAAACATCTAAACTCAAGTCTAATTTATTCAGATAACAGGTCGTGTTGTGTCATTCATTTTAATCATTTTAATAATTAATTAAAAATATATTAATATGATACAATTCATTTAAACCCATTTATTTTATATAAATGAGTTAAATTAAAACGTGTAGTTTATTTGATTTGATTAACATAATTTTAGATAAAAGTTAAAATCAATATTTATTAATAACCACAATATCTTTAAAAATTTATATAAACATTTTTCAAATTTTAACATACAATAAAACTAATATTACAAATCATACAATAACAAATATGAGTATATATATCTAAACTTACCATTCCAACAGTAAAAATATAAGCATAGTGAGAAATACCAATATTACAACTTAACAATAATAAAATTTTAATTTTTAAATAAATTCTAAATAGATCTAAACAGGTTATTTTGTATTAAGCACGTTGACTCGTTATTGACCCATTTATAAATCGTGACTTAACGGGTTAATCCGTTTTGAACAAAACCCTTTAACATCAAATCCAAACCTACTAATTTCGTATCATGTTTGTATTGAGTTGATGGATCATATCACACATTGCCACCCCTACTACTACTCAAGTGGAGTTGGACTAGACGAGAGATTCATACGGGATCCCCAATCCAGAAGACATAATCTTACTTGGCTTTCGATCGCTATGCCATTGTCAACTTTGAGGGAATCGTGGAGCATGTTGGTTTGGATATTGCAATGTTTTTTCCGGGGTTAAGGCTCCATTTCAGTTGCCCAATCTAAGACATCTTGCATTTCTTGGACATGGCCCCATCCCAGCTCCTCGCCTCCCCAACACTTGGAGGATTATGTTGTTGTGCTATGTGATTTGACAACACACCTTAGAGGCCGCAAGAGAGGAAATCCCAAACCTCACCACTCGTGAATTCTTTTTTTGTCCACAACGTTAGATGGAATGATGGGAATCAATGTAGCTTTCATTTCCAGACGGGGTACAGGGTTTTGTGCTTGGAGTCTTGTTGTTTGCATGTTAAACATTGGGATAAGAAATATTTCTTTGCCTCCAACATTGGATGAGAGTTCCCTATGAGTTAGGCTAGTCGCTATGAGTTTCGAGTTAGGGCCTCATGGCACAGCATGTCGGACAGCTTTGACTCCAACGTCACTCTCTCTAGAAAGGAGATAGAACATTTGAGTGTTGTTTATTCGTGGATTGAAGATAACTTGAATGCCTTGTGGTCTGATGCAACCATCACTTGAGAGAACATAGACCATTTCTTGGTGTCATAGGATTGGTTGCGAGCCATTGGCCGTTAGGCCCTTGGTTTGAAGGGCCCAAGAGCCTGCTATGATCCCCCTAGTTATTGGACGTCCCTAATCAACCAATGTCCATTTGTCCTGTGCCCATAGAGAAACTCAAAGCTCCCCCCTCCCTCCCGCGCAGGCACTTTTTAACTACCTTACTGAGATCCTTAATTGAGGGGGTGGAAGACACAAATTTGGTGTTAGACCCTTCATTTTTCGACACGATTCCATACACTTTCTGGGGTTCTTCCCCCGAAGCATTGTTCAAAAGGTTTAAGTTGTCATCATATTCCTCGGTGACAAATGACTCTATGGAAATATTGGAATTTGGTGGGGAAGAGCATCCCCTACTTGTCAACGATGTTGTGGTTGAGGATGTTGAGGTGCTATTGATTTGCCCTAGTATGCACAGTCTATAGTTTCCAAGGGAGTACCAAATTTCCTGGAGGTGGGTTCCCTCTCGTTGTTTGCCATGGGGTGGAATTTTTTGCAGCATCCTCAGCCATCCGTGTTTCCTCACCCGACATGCCTCTTGGTTAGGAATTTCCATTGGTTCCCTTTACGAAGGGGGTTTCCTTGCCCAACCTTGCTCTTGACATGGAAGTGCAAGCTAATGACGAACATTGGGAGAATAAATTCATGGCTCCCAAGCCGATCTTAGGGACCCTCCTTGTGTTGTCTTCTCTAGTTACTTCTCCGACAGATCTTGTGGAATAGACGAGCCGTACTTTACTTGGCACAACCACGAGGGAGTCCAGTCCTTGCCCATAATCACCTGTCCTTCCCGCGTTTGACCTTCTACTTCTAACTCACTCATAGGTATTTGTTTAGATCCTTCGGTTGGCCAAATTGTTCAAGAATTTGAGTGCTTTTTTTTTTTTTTTTTGCAGTATGTAACCTCATGAGCGGTTTGTACCATTTATTTCTTTATGTCTTTATCAAATCTGTGCTCATTCATCATCGAGATTAACTTTAGCTTTTTGGCCCACTGGATTGGTCATAACCAACCTAACTTAGGTTGTTGTTGGCCTTTGACCACAGTTGCAAGTGTTAGCCTCAATCGCATGCGTTGCTAACACTCGGCTTGGTGAGTGGTAAGAGGTGTGTGACTGCTAATTAGGCAAAGTTTAACCCCGATTGCATATGCACTGTTAGCCTTTGATCACCGGGTCTTAGTATTAGTTTCGATCGCATCCACGTTGCTAATGCTTGGCTTGGTGAGTGTTAGGATATGTGCTTGACCACTGCTTATGCAAAGGCTAACCCTAACTGCATGACCATTGTGACGCCTCCAAATTCCGTTTGGGATCGGACAGACATTTAAAGCGTCGAGACATGTAACACAAGATTACCTGCTCCCGTTCATGACATATAAGATGCAATGTTCCTAATATGCCTATAACATTATGTAATATTCGCAGCGGATAAATTTTTTCTTTAGCAATACTATACACCAAATTGAAAATATCCCAAATGCTTAAAACATACTTCATACATAAAGATCCATTGAACAACTAAGATCACAATACTATTCCAAAATGGTTATAATCCAAAAAGTATTAGAGATGCAACTTCATCTTACAAGTAATAATTTACATTAACTACTATATTAACATTGACATCGCACCGTCGCTCAGTCAATTATGTCTAGTTGTTCAGCTCCTGATTCTCCTTCAGGTCCTGTAACAAGATCTACCATTCGGGGGGAATGGTAGTTGGGACTACCACAGTGAGATTTGATTACAAATCTCAGTAAGTTAACAAAAAACTTCCACACAGGCTAATGATGCATGGATGATAGTAAAAGTATGAATGTATAATCAAATTCATAAATAATTAAAGTATAACTTGATATACAACATAGCATAACTGACATAACTTAAATTGAAACATGAACTGAACTTGACTTGACATGCACTTGATCTGAAACTTGACTTAACATGAACGTGCTCTAAAACATGACTTAACATAAACATGATCTGCAACTTATTCTTTAACTGTTTAAATACATACTCCACAGTTGTTGTGGCCCCATGTATTCTACATGTAAATACATACTCCACAGTTGTTGTGGCTCTATGTATTTTACGTCTCACAATGCAGTTAAATACATACTCCACAGTTGTTGTGGCCCAATGTATTCTACGTGTCACAATTTTTGTGACCCCATACTTCGTGTACTACAATTGTTGTAGACCCTACGAAACTGAATGTAACTCAAGATGAAACGTGACTGAAATACGAAAGGACAGAAGCCCTGACGTAACATAACGTGACTTGAACATAACTTGAAAGATATGACCAACTTGAGATAGAGTTATTTCCTGACATGACTTAAACACGTAACACACAATATTTCATAACATGATATCACATGTAACGGAAACATACTTAACATGACATGCTTGCGATAGTGAACATGACATAACATATATGATAACACATATACATACACTGTAGTTCCTTTACTTAGCACACATACACAGTAGACTGCTAGTAAGTTAAAAGTTAACTTACCTCGATCTCCGCGTTTCTTATAAAACTTCAAGCGTGATCACGAGGAACTGTAATTAGTGATTCTAAAAGTTAGAACTAAATCACTAATAATTTGAAATATGAAAAATACGAACTTAAAGAGTAAAATTTCTATTTTACTCTCTATATGTTGGAAAATGACCGTTTTACCCCTGCCTTAAGGATTTTGTATGCTAACTCCAAAAGTCACCAAAATTTACATGCATCATGTAAATTTTATCATAAAATCAAATATCAATTTATAAAAATTTAAAACTAATTACAACTATTAAAACTCCATAGTGCCGAAATTTCCATATACTATTTCTATTGATTTTTGTTTCTAATTTATTTTGATTAACCTTTTGATCTATGACTTATAAGATGTGATCTTCAAACCAAATCATCACATGATTTAAAAAGATGTCATAAAATATATATAAGCTTCTAATTCAAGATCACATGGTTAAACATTAACCAAAACATAAATTGAGCCAAGAACATCCACACTTTGGCCTATCCGAACATCTTTTTGCATAATATTTCATATCTTTGAAACTAATTTCAAATATCTTCAAAATAATATTCTAATATGTATATAAGAGACTTAAGATCCTGCAATAAAATTATCAAAGCCATTGGAATAGGTTTAAACCACCAAAAATTTAAACTTTCTCAAAACATAAATTGTTTTTCCTCTTCTAGTTTCTAAGTTTCTAGATCTAAGAAAATCTTTCATCAAAACCTTTAATCATGCAACAATCATCAACCAATAATTATATACACATGTTAACAATACTCCATAAAAATTTCAGACCAATATCTATCCATTAGCTTGGTCAAAAATTTCAAAGTATAACATATTCTCTAGTTTATCTCCCAGAATAAATTTTCTAGAGTTTAAATTATATTTGACTGACCAAATAATTTTCAAATGGAACAAATAAGATATCCACGTAAACTAGACTAAAAAAAGAACAACTTATATGAAAGAGACTTTATGATAAAACACTTACAAAAGCTTCGAAATGGACGTACAAAACAATACTTAAAAGCTGTATGAGGGAGTGTTTGGTGTTCTTTCAATGAAAGGTGTAAAGGAAGATAATTGTCATGGGGAGTGGCTGGAGGTATTTATGAACCAAATATGGAAGAAGATGAGGCTGGAGTGAGAGTTGAGTGTAGGTCTCTTTTACCCGGAGTGAGAGTTGAGTGTAGGTCTCCCTTACCCGGAGTGAGAGTTAAGTGTAGGTCTCTCTTACCCAATAATATCTACAAAAATCAACTCAAGATATTTTTACCTAATAATATCCACAAAAATCAGGTTAAAATATTTTTATCCAATAATATCCATAAAAATCAGCTCAAGATATTTTTACCTAATAATATCTATGAAATTAGTTTAAAATATTTTTCTCTAATAATATCCACAAAAATCAACTCAAGATATTTTTATCCAATAATATCCACAAAATCTGTTTAAGATATTTTTATCCAATAATATCCACAGTTTCGAACAAACGTTTTGTCTAAAAATATGAAAAAGAGTTATTGCGTCATAAGACCTTAAATAACTCATTGAGTCTAATGGCACAAACCATAATACATTTTGACACTTCTAACTATCTCCAATAATTAAAAACATACTTCTAATACCATAGTGAGTAATAACGCTAACTATGTAGTTAGACTAAAACCTATACAATTACTGGATTCGTGAAAACTTATGGGTTTTCACGAGGTTCCTAAATCCAATAGAAATTTCACAATTGAATTTCTAGAGGGCTGTTACAGCCATTATTAGCTTTGCTTGCTAGGTGTGAGTGTTAGTTCCAATCGCGTGCACCTTGTAACACTCAGCTTGGTGAGTGGTGGGAGATGTGCTCGACCGCTGCTTATGTGAAGGTTAACCTCGATCACATCCGTGTTGTTAACCTTTAATCTCCGAGTGCGTGCGTTAGTCTTGGTCGCATGTGTCTTGCTAATACTTAGCTTAATGGTTCGAGGGACATTCTAGTTGTCTTAGAAAGTGGCACATAGTAAGTATCTGCACAAAAGATTGCAAACTCTTAGGGGACGTTACTTTATTGCATGTTTGTATTACATGGAATCTTCTAAACAAAATGTTCTGCATTCAATGGGTGGTGCAGTCTCTTCTTGTTCTTATCCACCAAACGGTACAAGCTCGATTTGTTGCTTGCTACCACCATGTGTGGTCTTTACCATTTGGGTCAGAGCTTTCCGGCATCTTATGTCTTGGATTGTTCCTACACTAGGTCCTTTATGTTGAATGGCTAGGGCTTGACATTGTTGTTGAAGTATTGTGTGGTTCTTTTCATTTGGATGTGGCCTTAGTTCTGCCTCTTCCCTCCTTTCTTCTAGTAGGTTAGGAACTCTAACATTTGTTGCTTATTTCTTTGTAGTAAAGCTAGACCTCGTGACTTGGCACACCAATTTTTACTACTGCCCACTCAGTCTCCTTTTTAGTTTACCAGTCTCTTTTTTCACTATGCTGAATATGTCTTGTTCCTCGTCTCCACTTGATCGTTAGCCTAGTGGTGGCTGGGAAATGAGTATTTGACTTTGATCCCTAGTTCGACTCATCGGTCTTTGTACTAATGATAGTTGAACTACTTTTTATTGTATGATATTAGTGCTAAGTTTTGGTATGTTAACTTTCTTGGCACGATTTTACATTAATGTCATCTATCCAACGTAGACATCTAGCTTAAATTTATCTTCATAGATATATATCTCTCGGTGATGTGGTTTTTTCAGTCTTCATGTTTAAGACACCTCTCTAGGCCATATCTTTGTGCATATATCTCGATATCAACATAATTCTATTTTTAAGTCACCTACTATCACATAAGCCTCGTATGAGCATGACCTTTAGTTGCCTGCGACTAATTTCTCACCTATTGAATATAATTGGGCCTACCAGCTAGCTTAGAGGTCATCGTACCAAGCATGTCTCCAATCATGTGACTCATGCAAAGAAAGGCCAAACCGTTGTGCACAAGTGTCATGTGCGATTTCAATTGTACCCAATCACCATGAAGATTCGCTTAGCCACTAAGTGAGCCTCAATCTCCTCCTACCTCCGACCAAACCTCCATCCATTTGTATATGGCAGATTTAAGTGAGGCGACATGCTTTGCTTTGGGAAACCAAAAGAAGACATTATAGGAACTCCACAATTGCACTGGCTACTCCTCTACTTCCCATGTATGCCCATGAGGTGTAATGTCTCCTAAAGTCTTCTTTTGTTGCGTCTTGTCTTCCTTTAACCTATGCAACAAACCTTCCAAGCCAATGTGCCTCTTGACACATTGCGCATCGCCAGTTGAACTGAAGCCATCCTAGCCATGTACATCCACTACGCCACCCTCACCCCACCGTAGCTCTCTTTGTCTACAGCTCACAAGCCACCCTTCAACATCGTAGCTATGCCACCAAGCTCTCCTCCAAAGGCCTCTCACCCTCTCTCTCTTGATGAGGCTCTTTATCTTCCTCTCTGTGCGGTAATACTCTCTCTCTCTCTCTCTCTCTCTCTCTCTCTCTCTCTCTATGTACCTCTTCCTCTTTACGCACCTCTCCCTCATGGGTGGTCACATTTTTCAGGGTCACAAGGTCAGTACGCTTGTAGTTTGCTATTGTTATATATAAGCTGATAGACAAGTACATATGCATGAGTCATGCAACTAGGGTTGAAGTGCTTAGTGGACCAAGTAGGGGTTTGGACATGTGTGGGTCATCCAAGTTACATGTATAATCGGAGTTATAGGACATCTTTGTGGATTGACATAAATTATAGAGTTGACATTATTTTAGGGTTTAATAAAGCTAGGATTGACATAAGTTACATGCCATTTTTATACGTAATTAGCTTTGGCCTGAAAATATTAGATTAATGCTACCGGATAAGTAGCATGATAACAATCTTCCACATATATACGATAAATGATATGTCTTTTTTAAAACATATTAGGTATATATACCTTTGATTGGAAGGGGTGCCTTTTTTTACATACAAATAATTTATGATATGTTGAAAGTGAGTTTCAATGTCAAGTTAATTCATGTTTTCATCTATGATTACGATAAACTTTGTCATTAAGTGCTTTACATGCATCATGGTAAGATAGATAAAAACAAATTTGGAAAGAATTTTTAAGACTAGCTGTATGAGATGCATGGTAACAACACAATTCTTGGTGGATGTGCAAGTTAGAAATCTAAGCATGGTCTATCTAAGTATAAGTACTAAGTATGCACGCTTTCAAAAAATCTCTATGTTGATTATGTGTACTAAATGATGTACTAGTTATTAAGAATTCAACTCATTGTTTTATATATTTTTATATTTTAACCACCCGATATGAGAATCTTTATGAGAATGGAGTTGCAGGACTGGACTTGGCCTAGGAAGGCGAGACATAGGCTTAAATCATATACAAAGCTTTTAAGTTAGATTTTTATATTACAAAGTTTGAGAAATTATGGTATGTGCTTCCGCATATTCGCGTGTATATTCACAATATTTTAATAAAGCATGATTCTATTTATTATATAGAATCTTTTACACTTGTTAATTAATCAAGAATAAAACATTTAAGGGCAAGGTTAGTATTACTGTTGTTACTATAGATTTTTAAAAATGACATTATACTTAACTCTAAAAGACAGAGTGTTTCAAATCTTCTATCTCATTCTCGCTTTTATACCAGTTTGACTCATTATAGCTTTCATTCCAATTTTCCACCATTGTTTTACATCTTTCATTACATAAGTACTCTTTAAAAATAGTAAGTTTAATTAAAAGCTGTAATTAATAATAATTTTGGTTAAAATACAAATCACATGCACCCTTGAATTTTTACTCATTTCACTTTTAATTGTGATAATAAAACCTTATGTTAATATAATATTTGATCCAAAACATGTAGCATGCACATAATGATCTTCGAAAATATCATCAACTAGTAAGAAATGACATCTATATAATATTCTTCACCAACTATATATTTAATTATATATATTCGTACGTATATAATTAGTTAAGAAAACTGTTTATTTAAGATCCGTTATTTTTAGCGAAATGACTATTTTCAGTTAACATTAGTTTATTTTCATTATAAATAGTCATATTCGTTAAAAAAATAATAACAAATATCCATTTTTCTTGTAAATAGTCATAGTTTTGATTATAGTTACCTTAGTCAATTCTCTAGGCATGCCATCTCTTTGGTAATAAACATATTTGTAACACCTATAATATGTTGCAACAATAATCTATCGACATTGAAAATAGATTGATTACATAATAGCAGCAAATATGCAAATTATCATGGAGATAGCACCCACTACAACAAATTTTACTTGTAGGGACGATATAAATTTCATCCCTAAAAGTACTATTTGGAGATGAAATTTCATCTCAAAACATGGAAAACTTTATAAATACGTTCGAACGGATACATATCCGTTCCAATATGATATTCTGAGATGAATTAGATCATCTCCAAAAGTTTAAACCGTTCAAACTAATAAAATTTTGTTCAAACAGATCATTAATCTTGTTTAAATGCAATATAATATGTTCGGATGTAAAATAAATGTTTGAACGGTGATTATCTTGTTTGAACGAGATTATTTAATTGTAATAATATATTATTAAATAGGTCCAAAATATTAAAGTAATACATATTTTTTCTATTAATTTGTTATCATTTTCAAAATAAATAAAAATGTGTATATATTATATATTATGATTTACAATAAATTAAAATATTGACAAATTCATAAATTAATTTTATGTAATTAATTTAAAAATATTTTAGTTAAACAAATATTACTTTAAAAATAGTGTCATTTTTTCTATTATCATGAACGTTAAATATAATGAAACGAAAATATAATTAACAATAAAGAGGCTAGTAAATACTAAAAATAAATCTATACATTAATTTCATCCAAAAAGGAGTTAGTTCTATACAACATAAAAAAAATTAAAATAATAACTAACAATATTATTTGTTACGTAAATCAACATCCTCATGTAAAATATATAAGCGTTCATCCAGATCCTTAAGCTTCTCCATGATTGGCTCAATGAACTCATGGTTCATAATTTGGCAGTGTTTTGCTAATAGTGCTCGTACCTCATTCAAAGTAACCCCAGCAGGCTGACTCTCTACATCGGCAGCAGCAGTAAAAGTTGGATCAATAGGCAGAAGCAAATCCTATACTGCATGAGTTTTTGGCACGTGACCATTGCTCTTGCTGAATGTGATCTTGTTAACGAGTCCCATCTGTGGCAACCTCCTCTCATTTGAAGTTACTGTAACCCCCAATTGGAGTATAAAATGTTAGATATCAGCAGTGTAAATGATAGACTACCTCCACCTGCATAACGTGACTCTGTTCGAATGCGGAGGAAGAAATACAATGCCAGGCTCCCCCTGTGCTATCCGTAACAAAAATTTGGCTTGCCTGACCTTGAAATCAGTCTTGTATTTTTTCGAATCAATGTTATACCTGACAATCAGATTAAGCATTCTGAAAAATATTATACAATCGGCTTGCGGATCACTTTACTGCCATCATATGGAGAAGCTGAAGGGGGTCTCGCACTAGCTCACAAACCTGATCATCTATGAGATTATCATTAGGTACCTCATCCCTGCTCTCACTATTATCTGAGCAAGCATCAAGCTCATCGTTCTCAACACCTTGCGCTGACAATAAGGATACAACAGATGTGTCTGCATCAGATGGTGCAGTCATTGCTCTCGGTGTATTCGTTGTCGCTGCAGGATATGCACCGGGCTCCCGCTGCATATCACGAAATTTAGCAATAATGCGGGGAGAGAAGATAATACTCACTATCTAAACTTATAAGTTGCATCACAGAGCCTCATCAGATTGCTCTCCCATGGCACGGTAAAACTCATATACCATCTCAGGATATGCTGTGCCCCTTTGTCGACAGATCGGTGTCCATACACGATCAATGATGATGATGTGTATGCACCTTCCCTCCCAAGTACGATCGCAAAAATCATCCATAATGATCTCCCGCTCAACTAGTATAGGCCTCACGACCTGCTGAGAAGGAGTAGCTCCACTACTTTGGCTTATCTGGGATTGTGAATGTTTTCTTTCACTGCTGCTTGCCATTAATATACTGTTGATCCACAAAATAATTATTTCATTATATTATTGAAGAAGTTTAAAATATTGAAATGAATTGAAATAATTCATTCGAACAGAATATATTCTATTTGAACTAGTTATCATGTTCATTCGAACAGGAAAAAGCCACATTTGAAGACTTATTCAAAGGAAATATATTCTGTTCAAATGGAAATAATATTATTTGATAGTGGCGTCAAATTGTGTTAACTGGTCGTGTTTGTTTCGTGTCAAAATATATATATATATTATATTATATAAGTTAATCCTACCCCGACCCGTTAAGGTTATCGTGTCAAAATTTTAAACATTAACATGACCCATTAATATAACGGGTCCTGTCGTGTCAATCCAATTTGAACCCATTAATGAATATTACAAAATAGATTAATACGACACAATATAACTTGTTTGAAAATACTCATATAAATGGGTTGAATAAGCTTGAAATTAACCCGTTTGACCTGATTCAATTTAGTATAATTTTATCTAAATGTTGAAATCACAATATTTATAAAAATTATAAAACTAACTATAAGTCCAAATTTACAATCCAAATAATAAAAATATTGAAATTAAAGAATTTGAATTTTAAGTATAAAGATATAATTGTAATTTTAACTTTCTTAACGTGTCCTAACGGGTTGACCCGTTATTAACCCGTTTTTATCATAACCCGTTAAGACTAAACCCTAACCCGCTATTTTAGTGTCGTGTTCGTGTTGGGTTAATGGGTAGTATAACATATTGTCACCCCTACTGTTTGGCAAATGTTTATTCGAATGGATTCCAATCCATTCAATAAGCGATGACAGACAGCATTTTTAGTTCGAATGACCTTAAACTCTGTTCGAATAGGATACAAAAATGTTCAAACGAAATTGAGCCAAACAGCTATGGTTGAGTCGACTCAGTTCCAAATTTAAAAACCAAGGATTCTTGATAATCCTTGGTTTTAATCGGTAAAAATGATTTATGAGTGAAGCCCCTTTATTTTTACTGATTACTTTTGCATCATTTGGCCCCAAAACAACAAAATGAGATTGGATTGATTTAAAATCTGACCCCCTCTATACCTAACTTTATTTAAAAAAAAAAACAATATATTCGGACAAGATGATGACCCATACCTCTTGTTCTTGGAGATTTGAGGACTTGGTCTGAGTTGGCAGTGGCGTTGGTGGCTGCGAACGGTGGAGGAGACGCGATATGCTTGAATGAGGAGCACGAAATGATCGGAGAAGAAACTGTATCATGACTTATATAATGTCATTTCATTCGAACGAAGAGGGTATTAGTTCAAACTGAAAAGGTATTTGTTTGAATAAAATATATAATAATATGAAATATATATATATATATATATATAAGTATAACATGTAAAAAAATATGTTTTGTATTACTAATACTAGTATATAATACTAATATTAGTATTAACATAAAATTTCTTAACTAGTATATATAATATATATTAGATAACTATATATAGTATATAGTATAGAGTATTATATATATCCTATATATATTATAAGTAACTAGTATATATATATATAATATAGTATATATATTAATGAGTATATATAGTATATAGTAAAATATACTTAACTAGTATATATATAATATACTTATGAGTGTATTCTATAGTGATACTTAGTATACTTATATTTTATATACTTATATTGTATATTAGTAATATACTAAGTACTTAGAATATATTATAAAGTATTATAGTACTATTAGTTTTCATATATTTATGTTATTTGTACTATTATGGTACTTAGTATTATATTATTAGTGATACTTAGTATTATACTTGTAGTGATACTATAAGTATAACACTATTAGTGATACTAAAAAAATATTATACTATTAGTGATACTTAGTATTATAGATTTATAAGTAACTTAGTATTGTACTATTAGTGACACTAAGTATTATATAGTGTATATAGTTTTAATATATACTAATAATAATATTTTAAGTATTATGTATACTTATATATTGTTATAATTTATCTACTCGAACTAACTTCAAATCCATTTGAATATAGATAAAGTCTATTTGAATAGATTTTTTTTTTGAAGGAAAATTTGCTCCAAATAATCGGTATATGCTGAGGAATATTCTATTTTTCTTATTCGAGCGTGAAATATTATCCATTCAAACGAGAAGATTTTGTGAAAAAATTTCGCAATTTTTTTATTTTCGCATTTCAACCATTAAAAAATCCGTTTGAACAGAACTTCACATATTATTAAGCCGATCATTTCATTTCATTTTCACTCTAATTGAAATTTAAGAGAGAGAGAGTGTTCCAGACGACTTTGAGCTAGTATCGTGGAGAGAGAGAGAAAGCGACATTGCAAGTGAGTGAGAAGAGATTCATGACAGAGAAGAGAGGTGCACCAAGAAGTAATATGTTTTTATTTATTATTTTTCATTTCGATTTTCAAATAAACATTTATTAATATTTATTGCATTTATTCTTAAGAGAAAAGAGAGCATATATAGGTATTGTGGATTCCTATTTTTATTAGATTGCAAAAATTTGAGGTAAGTTTTTATAGTTTCTAAGTTTTATTTAATAATCATACTGAGGTATAAGTGTGTTTGTGTAATCTCATATGCAATATATTGTATTGAAATATGCTATCATGTATGTGAAAATTAGATTTTGTGGTTCAGTTTTTTACTCTATTTCGTGAATGGTTTCAAGGTTAGTCTCGTTCAAACAATATAAATTTAGTTCGAACTAAACCAACCCAGTTGGAACAAAATCTTACTCGAACGGAATTCTGTTTGAAAATTTAGCTAATTTGTTCGAACAGAATCAAACACTTTGTGTACTCTAATTAAAATTATTAATACTTAAATAATAGTAAACATAACAATTATTATTGCTTAAAATATATTACTAAAATATTTAATTAAAAAACTATAATGTACAACTAAAAGCTTTTTGCACTCTAATTAAAATGATTAATACTTAAAATATATTTATAAAATATTTAATTAAAAAACTATAATGTATAATTAAAATGTTTTGTGCACTCTAATTAAAATTATTAATACTTAAATAATGATAAACATAACAGTTATTAATACTTAAAAT